>NW_016192261.1:0-3456 GCF_001687245.7 Rhagoletis zephyria | reverse complement strand
TAATTGTAAATCTTCCGGCACTTTAAGAAATTCGAAAAGTCCGAATGGCGTTATAATAGCCGGTTTTTGTACATCTTCTGGATGCATACGAATTTGATGATATGTACGCACCAGATCAAGCTTTGAACAAATTCGTTTTCCGTGGAGATTATGATTAAAATCAGTTATAAACGGAATAGAATATTTGTCGGGCAAGGTTATCTTGTTTAAAAACCTGTAATCCCCGCAGGGCCGCCAATCCCCATTTTTCTTAGGGACCATGTGCAATGGGTTAGCCCAAGCACTTTTAGAAGGTTGGATGATGCCTTGATTTAACATGAATTGGAATTCTTTTTTCGCAATTGCCAAGCGCTTAGGATCTAATCTTCGAGCTTTCGCAGTAACAGGTTTTCCGAAAGTTTCAATGAAATGAAAAGCAAGAGTCTCCTTTGGGTGTTTTAAAGAAGAGTTCATACTTATAACCTCAGGAAATTGTCTTAAAATTTTCTGATATTCTGAATTGTCCTTCAGTATGTGCGAAACAGAAACGGATGCAATTCTCGTAAGCTTAGCTTTAGTTTCAACGCAGGTTGTGCCATCTACCAGAGTACCGTTGCGTAAATCCGGAAGTAAATTATGATGCTTAAGAAAATCAGACCCGATAATAGGACGTGTAACATCAGCAACAACAAAAATCCAATTGAATGAACGTCTTAAACCAAAGTTTAATTCTAAAAACTTCATACCATGCGTTTTGATTTCAGTGCCGTTGACAGCATAAAGTTTCAATGGACACCTAGTAATCTGTTGAACTGTTAAATTGGTTGCCGGAATGGCAGATACGTCGGCACCCGTATCAATTAAGAAAGTGAGATTTGAAAAACGATCTTTTACTAAAAGGCGACTAGTACTTGATAAAATTCCGAGCGTCGTGGGACCCGAAACCTTAACTACTTTTTTGATTACTTATATGAGCACGGTTGAATGCATTTAGATGCTTTAATGCCGAAACGATTATGGAACCAACACCAATCTTTCCTTTTGGACTTACTGCTACTTCTATTTCTACCAACCATTGATTTCGCTTTACTGTTACTTCTCCCGCGCACTACTTCATTAAATTTGCGATCTAAAACTTCTATGTTTTCGGACAATTGATTGATAACATTATCAGTATTTGATAGGGCTGCTATCTGTGGGCGAGAAATGTCCAGTATTTTGTCAGCTTGTTACGCCAGCTCCGTAAGCTCTGCATTGCTTGTTGCCAAATTTGATCGCACATTGTCCGGCAACTGGTCAAGGAAAAGGGTTTTTAAAACATTATCTCCAACGCTGTTACCTACTGCCAATGCTTTCATTGACTGCAAAAAATGTGTCGGCTTCTGATCTCCTATCACCAAACCTCCAAACAATTTCTTTAACTTCGCTTCCTCCGAAATGGCAAAAGATGATATTAGGCGCTGCCTGATGGCCTCATATTTACCATCTTCTGGTGGGGAGAGCAAAAGGTCTCCGACAAATTTGAAATGTACTGCATCTAAATTAGCGACGACGTGCGCGTATTTTGTCTCATCTCTCCTGATTCGCGAAAGTGAAAAAAGAGTCTCCACCTGAACGAACCATAGCTGTGGCTGTTCGGACCAAAAGGGAGGTAGCTTGCATACCGTTACCGCTCCGACCTCAACATTATCCGATATGCCATCTCCTCTTGGGTGATTCGCTGGAGGAGCAGGAGAGCGGCTTACAGACATTTTTCTTCTGTGCGTGTGTCGGGGTCACCAAAAATATAGTATATTTAATTGAAAAGATGATTGTATCTTTTAAGAAAGAAATTTTAATAATGAAATATTTTTTCTTGATAACAAANCACACAATTCCTGTAAAAGTAGGAATTCCGCTCTAGCAAATGAAAAATTTTTCAAAATTCGAATACCAAATTTGTGAATGTGTGCGTGTGATAGCTAAAAAGTTGCGAAGGTGTATGTAAATCTGTCGAATTTGAGGGGAAACTGCTCAGCCATGGCTTGCAGGGGAGAAGGTAGCTTACTGCCAATACATATGTAAGTATTACCAATGTTTATGAGATCTGGTCATTTTACAAAGATATTTTCATTGCGAATGAACAAAAATTTACATTTTAATATTTATAATGTTACTCATACGCCATGTACGATTATGTACGAGTACGGCCATATACGGTATGGCGTATGAGTAACATTATTTCTTGCTTCTATTTCTTACTAAAATTACTACACATTTTCATTTGATTATGCAAAAGTGGTTTATTTATCCACCGATTTTCATCATAAGTAGTTAAATTGTTTGGCAACGGATACGGCTCTAACGCAAATAAAAAAAAAATACAAAAAGGTGTTAGCTTTTTAATTTTTTCCATGTTAAAGTTTGATTTTTTTTTTTCATAATTAAAATATCTTGAAAAAATAACCTCATCTGGAAAAGCGGTATACATCCCCATCATCTACGACCCGAAATTAAGTTTTCGTGTCTCGGTGTTTTTTGTGTCATTTCAAAGCTTGGGATTTTCTCTACAGTGTTATCGTTCCCTAAGTGGAGTGAGGTGAAAATGAACGAAATATAAGTGATTGACGTACAAGCAAAAATGGATTGGAGGGTATACTCCAAGTAGCCATACTACTTATTAAGATCCATTATAGTAATTTCGAGCAAAATAAGGAACAGCAGTATTGCTAAGTTGATTCTAGGTACAACTTGAAATAACCTTACTTTGGCATTGCGCTGCAGTGATGAAAAAATCATTCAACTCCTGCTGTAGAAAAACTGAAAACAAAATAAAGTGGTTTATTTAAAACTGATGTTGTGTGCCCTTAAGTTGCGACACTTCAGTTAATCCTTGCTTAATTTCATGATAAATATCCATAATGATATATGTATATACATATGTATGTATTTCTTCTACCCCATTTCTTCTTCATACTGAGGGTGTTAACGTTACTTATACTATTGCTATCCATTGAGCTTCTTTTAAAATATAGTTCCTAGGTATTAAAGCAACAAAATAAATATTGTTCCGCTTAGGATAAATAGCTGCTGGCAAAGATTACGATGAGAGGATGCGAACTCAGCAAATGAATAAAAACTAAACGAATCGATTTGTTGCAGCTTATCGCTGCTCTTTTATTGAATGATATAAATGACTAAAACCTTTGCAAGCTAAGAAGTAGAAACTAATGAAGTGGTTTTGAGTTTACCCATTTCGTTACTCGAAAAATTTAACCTGAACAAAATTTCATTTGTTATGCATAAGACCCGACTACTTAAATTAGCCAATCCAATAACTAAAGTTTCGCCACATTTTCTGTATATTATTTTATATATTTGTATTGGTCCTATAGGGTCTGGTATTAAAATTAACCTTTGTTAAGACAGAGAAGGTTTTGCCGTTCAAGTTGCCGAAATGTTTGTAGGCATCCGTGAGGTTGTCGAAATGTGTGTAGG
>NW_016192260.1:0-3456 GCF_001687245.7 Rhagoletis zephyria | reverse complement strand
CAATAACGTCGTCAACTCACTCGCCGGCAGCACCTGGGACAAAGACAGCTAGACGTTGTTGGGAACATACATACAATCCAAATGGCCTGGCGATTCTGAATTACGCTGAGCTTGTTTGTTCGCCGGGGACTAGGTTGAAGCAGTGAACAATGCAATATACTTGTCAAAACACCGCATTTCATACAGCGGCAGCGAGGACAAAATGCACAGCAAGTAAGGGGCTACTGGCGCAAGATCTCAAGCAGTCCCTTGATTGAACAGCAGCCTCCACCCAGGTGCATCCGAAGACATATTTTTTTTTATATATAATGGTGCAGTCTATACCTACACTGAACAACCAATGGATCTGAGGACGTACAGACAAGCTATCAACGGCTGTCATCACCTTCTGTGACTCTCGGCACATATTACAGACAAGGAGCTTCAGCTGGCACGTGAGGCCCGCGTTATTCTGCCTTCTGTCGCCCTTAACTCCTGCCTAGACAGACAGAATACAAGAATGATAGAACACAAGATTGCGCCGATCAGAGAGGATTTTTGAGAAAACCTTTTGTGTGACGTCACATTGGTGCAATTGCGAGAGAGAAATGCCAAAACGCGAGCAAGAATGGAAGAAGAAGAAAAAATGTTGCAAGGAAAACGTAAACAAATTGCACAAGTGTGACGTCATGCAAACAACGATTCTGTCAAATTCTTTAGGAGAGGAATAGCGGTCCGAGATCGGCGCAACCTTTGTATTCTCTCAATCGTGGACAGAATATGTATACATAGGAGCGCTCTTTTGTGATTCGTTTAGGAGGTTTGCGGGTTTAATTTTGTGGGAATACTCTCTTGTTACTCTTTCGAGAATAGATAGGTATATTTTTCTATGTTCTTTCCCTAGTTGTTTGTTGGGCAATTTGTGAGAGTTTACACTGAGAGTTCTTCTATATAGCTCACCAGGAGGTTTGTGGCAGGATATTTCTATTTATACTCCCACATTGGTCGTTTTGAGTTAAAACTGATTACGTGCGTTCTGTGTTAAAGTGAGTATCGTAACTCACCGAGCAATTGAACCATCATCCCAAGTTATATTGGGATCTTCTACGACAGCTTACATTTATTAAATTAAAAAAGTCGTATATGTAGGTATATACTTATGAATATAATCAAGCCAACATTAATACATACATATGTACATATGGGAGGTTCCATAGGAAAGTAAACCTCGGTACAAAAATTATTTTCTTCTTAAAACTAACAAACGTGTGGACAGGACATTTTTAAAAATCTCCAATTAACCAAAAAGTAACAAATTAAAGCTTTAAATGAATTTTTTTTTACCTTTTTTTACGTTTCAAATTCTAAGGTCATTTTTTGATTGAGTTTAAAGTAGGTTGTGTTGGTGCACTGTCAAATAATTTGCGATTCATCATTTAAGTATTTGGTTAGAAAAATATATAGCAGAACTCATCTGCTTTTAAAAAAAATTGTGTTATATATTAAATTGTGTGACTGCTTATTTTATATTATGAGTTATTATTAAGCAGTCTTGGTCTTGTCCCATCAGTGACAAAAATGCTAAAAGTTGTTATATTTAATTACAGAAGTTGAGGTTGTGTTTCGTGCAAATATTTACCACAATTGCATTGTCGTTTCCACGTAGTTAGATAAGACTAATTCAACAGAGAAGAATGTCCCACCCGTGATAGCTATGTGTGAGGTAGTTGTCAGAGGTAGGTTTACAGGCTGATAAGCTTTATTTGTTTGTTGAGGTGGACGCAGGGGAGGCTGGAGGGTTGCGCGGACTCGTTCATTATCTATATACCCATCGGCGTAGCCAGAATGAAATGGGGCTCGATCCTATTAAGCTGGCATTTCAGGGTACTATTTTATATATATACAAGGAAAATTTGAAAGTTAGGGGGGGAGGGCTCGAGCACCCCCTGCCCCTACTTGGCTACGCCCATGTATATACCCTTGTCGTTAGCTGATTAAGTTAAGTTACATTTTTACCAGTTTTGGTTTTTATTTTAGTAATCAAATGTTTATAGTTTTTTTTTTATAAAAGTCTAGCACATTACCTAACCAGAATTACATAAATCACACTTCTTACAAAATTATAAAAATTCAACAAACTTTAACAATTACGCCCAAAAATTTTAAACTTTTTGTTCACAATTTTTAGGCATGCAGTACAAAACTGCCCATTCCGTCCACTAAATTTTAGTAGGTAAAAGTGAGAATTTCAAGACGCTAGGAGGTCGCGTTCATTTTTAATATTTTTTTNCAATTTTTAGGCATGCAGTACAAAACTGCCCATTCCGTCCACTAAATTTTAGTAGGTAAAAGTGAGAATTTCAAGACGCTAGGAGGTCGCGTTCATTTTTAATATTTTTTTTTTTTTGCTGACGGTGCTAAGCATGTTCTTCTAGTTATATAAAAGGCACCATAACACGTGATTGAATTTAACCCCTACTTGGCTTCATATATTTTTTAATAACTAATCTTTATATATGGACCTCACTAAAAGCTCCTTTTCATATAAAAATTCGTAGGTGTCCTACCCGTGACAAACGTTCTCCCACCCGTGACAGAGGAATTTCGGATTTCGGAACTCATATAATAGTCAATTAGGTATAGCTTTATCAAAATGTAGAATAGAACGAAAATTTTTTCTGTACAAATGTCCAACCCGTGACGGTGGAATCGCTCATATATGTACATACTACACACATACATATGTGGATCTTACATGATTTCAACATTTATGCGGTTGTCTTCTGTCAAGTGAAAAAATTCATATTTAATATTAATGTTTTCCGCAATTTGCCGCGCCTTCATATTCACGTTACAGTGACAAGAAGAATAGGTCAAAGAAATGGATGGCTACAGGAAAAGTCGTAGAGTTTTCTGCAATACACATCGTTGTTACGCCTATGCACATATTTTTACATCCAAAAGTCAGGCAGCCGTCAGTTGTACATCAAATTAATTATTAATCAACATCGATTACCTTGTTTTTCAGCGGAAGTAAAAAGCCACGGCATTTTATGCAGCTGGAGGTTGACGCTCATGCAATGGCAAATGGAGGAAATGCGGGACATATGAATGTTTGTATGTATGTATGTGTATTATATTTACAAATATTTAATAGGGACATATGTATGTAGACAACAGCTTCATTGCATGTGGCATCTCGAGTTGTGAGTAGCATTCACTGCAAAATTTTTCAAGTACGAGTAGTTGGAACTGGGCGCGCAATAGTCTGAAAATTCTGAGAAAATTGTTTCAAATCGTTATTATTTGTTTCTGCTGTTTGCATAGCCATGCGTAGGCTCTTTACGGAACCAAATGTTTATTTCCAAACACATACATATATAGTAGTGAACAGGGTGCACTTACGGTATTCAAAAAAGACAATCTTTATAATAAAAATTTCAAAAACTGATAACTCTTAAAGGAACGAATAAAAAA
>NW_016192259.1:0-3457 GCF_001687245.7 Rhagoletis zephyria | reverse complement strand
GTATTTATAGTATATGTAGCATACGAAGTTTTATTAGGATGAGAAGCAGAAGAAATAATATTTGTTTTAAAAAACTTTTGAAATATTCAAATTTAGTTTAATTGCATTTCTGCCCGTTGATAATGCCATTGTATTTAACGTGACATTTTTTGTTAAGAAATTAATAAATTCAGAATAATTTATTTTGTGTTGCAGAAAAATTAAAATCCAAATGAATTTATCCGTTTTTAAACGTATATTAGATTGTATGTATGTATATTAGAGTGATCCAAAATAACTACCCTAACGAATTTATGACCACAATTTGATCTCTTTACTGAGAAGAAAATTCTTCCATTTGCAAAAATTTGTATTCCAATTTTAAAGGTGTCAGTGGGCAATTGAAATTTTTTGCATGTAACTAAAATTGTTTAATTTATTTCTGCATACATTCTTGTAGGTCTTTGAATTTTCCTAAAAAAATTGGAATAAATGAAATTGGAATACAAATTATTCCAAATGGAAGAATTTTCTCCTCTGTAACCCTCCGTCGGGCGCAACTGATCTATGGGGCAAATATCTTAACGTGCAGTGCCGTTTTGATTGATCTGAGAAGCTTATTGCGCCGAAAATTCTACACATTTATTAAAGTACGCATGAAGGCCCAGAAAAAACCAGAGGTGATAGAGCCTTCCACTACACTACACGATACAAACCTAAGCCTCCCGTCCCTAATTTTGATCAAGCGTGGTATTTTGAAAATCTGCCTCCCCCCTGAATGGGTTACGTAGTGTGGGTACGTTCCCTTATCAATTAACGTTCCCTTACCAATGCAAACCTTCTTTTATTAGCATGAAAAAATGTGCCCATTAAAGAGTTAACACAACGCAGTACTTATTCAGCGTTAACTGCCATTGAAATTAGACCCACACATTTTGTCATTTTAAACACTTACGTTGCATACACACTAATAACGCTCATGCTTTGTGCAATCTGTTCCCACCTTACTTTTGAACTTGAATTTCTCTCGGTCTAACATTCTATCTCCTTTCATGCACCAAGTAACATCTTTTCCTTATAAATACGCAACATTCGTAAAATCAGCCACAGCGTTGCAAAGTTGCATTGGATATGGAATATAAATTATACACACAAAATAAATAAAAAAATATGCAAAACATGTATTTAGGTGCGTGAATAAATGTAACTACGATGAAAAAAGGCATTAGAAAACAACGCCAGTTCCGTGTTTCCTTAGAATTCCATTGCATTAGCGTTAAAAATTGAAAAAGAGGCTAAAGAAATAAAGCTAACCATAGCCATGTAGCACGGCATAGAAGCAAATGTTGCACAGTTGTACTTATGGCATTATATGCATAAAAGAATAAGAAGTAGAAAGGAAAAGAGTGGTGCCCCACAGAACCGCTGGGAAACACGTAACAACAAACACTTGCCAGCAGAGATCGAGGAGAATAACAAATTATTTTAATTAGCTGCATAAATGCAACACTTTACGAGCAATAAAATGCAAAACGCCAAAGTGGCAAAAATAAAAATGATAACGACGCAGAAGAAGAAGAATGCTTCCAGTGAGACATACATACATATACGTGTATATAAATACTATTAATTAATCTTGAAATTTATGGAGCGAAAAAATTGCAATAGAATATATGCGTGCCAAGTGAATTTATAATGAGTATAATCTTGGAGGGAAAGATGGATTAAAGTGGGGGAATTTTTTAAATTTTGTTTTTGTTAAAAATATCGTACGTATGTATGTACATATGTATGTACAAAGTTTAGTTTTAAACATTTGTGTGCAGTCGCTTCGCAAGATTATCGATCCTGCTACTACTCCATAACCTCATGTAACAGGGATTCAACCCGTTATGACTCTCATAATAAAAGTCTCGAAAAAACACTCACACAGGAAGTGTTCGCTCCACCCTTTTGAGCCAGAATCATCGCAACTGCGACAGAACCTTTTGAAGGGCAATCCAATCCTTTCGACATATACCCCAAAGGGCGAGTGACCTGTTCACACTGCAGTAAGTTTGTTGGTGCCTTCTTTGCTCAGTCCTAAGAGAGTTTTGTTTTTAAGTAGGTCGTAGGACACCCAGAGCTGCCGGCTGAATGGCATATTTCGGTAATTCTGCCCTTGATCTCCCGGAGCTACCGCCGCACTCCATAGCTACCGTCGCAACTCGGTAGTTAGTCCACGGTCTCCATACCGTAAATTCACCAGCTTAGATCTAAGAGAGGTAGAAGGGAATGACTGAATAGCGGCGCTTGGCTTTCTGAGAAGTTATTCATCTCCGTACTGGTGGGTGCANCCAGCCACTGTGGCTTGGGAATTTCGTGCTGAGTTTGTGGCAAACCCAGGTCTTCGACAGGATACAGTCAGTCGGCAGCTATTTAGTTTCAGGCGGTAATGCGTCTGGAATAGAACCGTGCCCAAAAAGATCTAATTGAACCTGTTACGACAGCGGATGCTGACCTCAATATTGTTCTTAGCTGTTTAGCTGCGAAGTCTTTGGTAAGAGCTGGCCACCAAACCAGCCTGCCCTAAGAGAGGATGGATCGGACTATAGCTGTGTACATCCAAGGCAAAATTCTTGGTTTCAAAACCCATCTGTTGCGTAACATTCTCATGGCTGCATACAGAGCTACTGTGGCCTTCCTTGCATGCTATTCCATGTTTGGCTTCCAGTTTAGTTTGGGATCCAGAATAACTGCAAGGTATTTCACCTTGTTTGATAAATCCAGTCCGTTCCTCGGAATTGTGGTTTGGTAAAGGTTAGGTAATTTTGTTTTATTTGTTTTCTCAGTCATTCATACTAACTTTTCAAAAATTGATACGACCTGAAGACAAATACGAAGACAGCGACTAAAATTAAGCCGAACAAATCTTCGGATCCTTAAAACAAAAAAAAACAGAAAAGTACATGAATTATGGTTTTAACTGGTGCTCATTGTAATTCTTTAAAATGCAAGTGTAAATTTTAGCTTTGTCTCTTTCCTGATATTTTTACCTAGTCCAAAAAGAGCGTCTTCTAATTTCTCAAAGTCTATTTTTAGGGGATTCCTTAAGATTCTCTTTGTCTACAATATCTAACTTAATTGATAACAGATCGGAAATTGATGGCTATTAGCTACTTTCCAGTTTTGAGGGCCAACAAATTTCCACAAAACACACCAACCAATCCGAATCAAAGCGAGAGTTTTCAAGATCTGCCCCCGTCACGATAGCAAAATCACGCTTGTTGTTTTCGACAAATTTCACGACGGAAAGGAAAAAAAGAAAATGCTTTTAAAATTTAGATTTGTCAAAACATTTCATTATGTTATCTTCTGTTACCTTTTATATGCATTGGAAGATATAGCGATATTATGCTTTTAAAACATTAAAAGCTAGTAAGTGGATACACTGGTACCCCACTGCTTATGTGTTTACGTGGTATTTGGTTATATGTTT
>NW_016192258.1:0-3457 GCF_001687245.7 Rhagoletis zephyria | reverse complement strand
TCCATCAGACCGAAATCCCCCTTTAATATAGCGCCGCTATATTAAACATCGGTTTTTTTTTGCTAAAAATTACTTTTTTATTTTGAAATCAAAAAATATTTAGAGGTCGCTCAAAGCGCTCAAAGTTTTCCATGTATTTTTATATGGGAAAAATAATTGTTTTCGTAGAAATGTTATAGAATTCTTAAAAGTCAATATTTTTCGATCGGAAAACTCTGGTTCTTTTCAAGAGACTTTTAATAATAGTACCCAATTGTTTATTTAACCATTTTTTAATACTAACGAATTTTTATTGGTCGCCCCATTGTATTTTTCGGGGTTTTGGCGGATTTATATTTCTTCTGGTAGATTTATATTTCGACGGAAAGTTGTTTTTTCCCCATATAAAATACATAGAAAACTTTGGGCGCTTTGAGCGGCCTGTAAATATTTTTTTGATTTCAAAATAAAAAAATAAGTCTATATTTTATGTTTTCGGTATAGAACAATCCTAGGGGGTGAGAGCATAAAGAGTCCGACTTTACTTTTTCACAAGCATTTTTGGGACCCCCCTATATGCGCATGCATACATATATCTACAAGTACCTGAATATGTATGCATTCACGTGCGTGCATCTGTTTGCTAGTTCACACAAAGTTGTACGGGCTTTGATTTTGATATAATTGATCGGCAAGAAAATGCGTCTGGATTTAAAATATGCAAATTCATGTATTTTTCGCAAAGGTTTTCCTTTTGGTTTTTTCCCCCAGATTCTCTACTGACATCGCATTTTATTTACTAAGCGTCTTAATGAATTGTTAACATTCATGTAATTATTAAAAAATTTTTAGCGAACACTGATTGATGGCTTTAAGCGGTTTGGTTTCGGTTCGGGAGTTTGTAATTTTTAAACTGGGTGGTAGAAAAAAAAACGAAAAATGGGTACATAAATTACTTACTCGCTTAAATTTTACTTTAACCTGTGACTTGGTGTCTATTTACAAGCTTTTATTTAACTTACTCTGTATGTATGTATGTGCGTAAGTATGTTTGTTAGGGGCAAATCTTGCAATCAACTTTTGACCAACTTCCCGCTGGCCTAGAGTTCTGAAACTTCACAGTTGGCTCAGAACCCGATGAAAATTCAATACGAAAGATGAGTAAATCCAATAGTGGAGATATTTGAAAAGTAGCAAAAAGCAATAATTATTATAATGATTATAACCAACACGTTGCTTTCTTGCAATAAAGTTACGAAATCAAAATTAAATTATGCTAAATATTTTATTTTTCGTTTACAGCATATTTAAACGTAAAGAACTTTTGGATATATTATGAATCTTACGATGCATAAAAGTAGCTAAATTGTAGAACGGAATAAAAACGTTCAAAAAATCAAATAAAAACGACGTATGAATTTCAATCAATGACCTGCACTGATTTTCAATTCGAAAGTGTTTCCTACTTTTTAATAATTGCATAGGTCGCTTTGAATTTAAAGTATGACATAACATTATAATTTAAGTAATATTCAAGTATTTCGTAAATGCAAAAAGACTCATAAAATTCAAAAACAATCCGTTTGATTGTTGGGACTCAAAAAAAAAGCTTGAAATTGGCTACGATTTTGCAATACTGCTCCTCTTTTGTTTTTATTCACTTCACCATAAACTAACTAGACATAAAATCAACCACTACTAACTTCCCGACTCTGCACCGCACAATGGGGCAAAATACCCAAAAATTCCATTTTTTTGACAATTCAATCGTTCTTTTCTCATAAACTGGGCGTGCTAGAAAAATTTTCAAATCAACATTAAAAAATCGATATGATGAGGTCGACCTCAGCCCATGGTACGGCAACCAAACTGACAGAAATGGTCAAAGATTATCTATAACCAAATATATTTATAAACTTTTTCCTTTTACTTTGTTGAAATTTTCCCAACCAAGTTTGAACCCAAGTTTGAAATCATTTAAATTTGAATAGTGTTATATTTTTATTTCTCTGGTTGCGAGGAGATTTGTAGAAACGTATTTTTATCAAAAAAAAAAATATATATATTTGTAAACATTTTTGGGTAATTTCCATACCACAATCAAAGTTTTTGGCCATTTTTGGATGATTTTTGTATGAAAGCTTTACTAAGTATTTGTCGGATCGTAAAAATAATGTCAAATTCGGATTCCTCGTACCAAAAAAAAAACCCTCCAATATGAATTCTCAGAGCAATCGAAAATCGTAAAATTTCGCCCAAAAACAGGTCCCGCCTAAAAACTTGAATTTGATATAACTCGATTAAAAGAACTAACCTAGAAAAAAAAAACGTCTATACCGACTAAATTCAGCGGATCGGCTTGTTAAAAAAGTTTAATTTTCGTGCACAGCTTTATCCTACGTTTCGCCCGAAAACAAATTCACCCGACATTTTCTCAGGCGCCCGTAGTGAATACTCATAAACGAAAAAGAAGAGTTAACGATTTGGGGCGAAAATAAAATTCGTGATAAGGCTAAATGTGTTTTAAATTCTTTCAACATAATAAATTTTTAATGTTCAACTTTTGGGTAGGTGGTAAGTTTTCAAAAAGATTGTCTAGTAAAGCCTTCTNGATTTGGGGCGAAAATAAAATTCGTGATAAGGCTAAATGTGTTTTAAATTCTTTCAACATAATAAATTTTTAATGTTCAACTTTTGGGTAGGTGGTAAGTTTTCAAAAAGATTGTCTAGTAAAGCCTTCTCTAACATTCTTCGTTTGGCACCAATCTTATAATAATTCACTTAATTTCAATATTTTTAAATTTTACTATTTAGGTAGGTGAATACTCTATTGCAAAAATTCGAATAACAAAATTGCATCGTTGTCAAACTGCCGGAGTTTCAATGCAGGCTATTAAAGAATTTCTTAGCAATAAATTGGGATGAAAGTTTATGCTTATGCCTAAGCAAAATGAAAATAAAATGGCATGAATAACAACATTTTGTGAATGTGCAAAGAAAATGTATCTCTCCGTTTAAAGCAACAGATAGAGAGATTCCTGCAGTCAAAGCAAAAGTAGTGATTCTGACGCCTCAAATGCTAACTTTTAGGTTACTATTACAAAATTGACATAATTATATCTATTCGGACTCAGCAGCTCAAAAACTTCCCAAATATCATATTTCAAGGGAATCGGATAATTTGTATCATCCTTTTGGGATTTGGCCCCATTGTGCGCCGCCCAGATGCTTGCCTCAAAACTCGCCTAAATACGAAGACAAAGTGAGGGGGGCGAAAGCATTTACATCTGAGTGTGAGGAATTAAATTAGCAATGAATGTTATTTTTTTTCGTAGTATAATTACGTGATATTTCTTCCCTACATTTCTTTGTCTATTTACGGTTTTTTTTCTTCTTCAAGTGTAGCCGTGCGTGAAGTGCGAATCATGAAAAAAATAAATGATGTCCAGCAATTTGACGAACATAATTTTGAATTGCG
>NW_016192254.1:0-3458 GCF_001687245.7 Rhagoletis zephyria | reverse complement strand
TTTTTCGTTCTTTCCTTCCCGCGTGATCTTGTGTCTTTCGTTCATGACAATCTCATTCTCATAATAATGTGACGTCACGCCCAGTTCCTGTCAGCTGGATTGGCGCAATTTTGTATTCTATCATTCTTTGAGTTAGCGGTATCAAAGAACGTGGATAACAAGAAGGGACACGTTCTTTGGAAGGGACAACTCGTTATAATTGTGGCGAATGTGCGCAACAGGGGAATGCCTTCTCTTTTCATCCAATCAAAAAACGCACTAGGGCAAAAGAGAAGGCACGCCCCTGTTGCGCACTTTCGCTACAATTATAACGAGTTGTCCCTTCTTGTTATCCACGTTCTTTGATTCGATATAATACCAGAACCAATGATATCGTTGTAAACAAGGCGAATTGCAACAAACACCATTTTGACATTGACAGGTCTATTCTGCACGTTACCGAAGATTCTGTGACCGGAAAATTTTATTACCAAAAAAAGTTACCACTTCTTGTCACCGCAATTCTAGGTACGTTGGTAATGCAGTAAAAATATTCAGCAATTCAGCTATGAAGATTTGTGGAAATTCCTGTATTGCATATTTCACGGGGCAATATTTTGTTACCAGCTTATAAAATGGTAACCAAATTTACCGGTTACAAGAGAGCACAGAATGCGAAAAAGGTTTAAAAATTGACAGACAGTTTGGCTGAATTTCTTTATTCATTCTGAACGTTTGGAATAAACTTTTTTGTTTACTTATTCTTTAGAACGTTCCTGATGATATGTTAACGTATATTTCAAAAGCATTCTGTTTATTCCGGCTGTGAAATGGGATTTTCCGGAATGTATAAAGAAACGCAGCCTTTAATTACCTGTTAGAAAATTTATGTTACCAGCGCAGAATAGACCTGTAAGAAGGACCGCGGCGAAAATCTAAATTCGCAAGTAACACCAGTTTGTATAAATTCGCCTTGCTTGTATTCTATCATTCTTAGAAAGACTTGACTGTGTGAAAGGGGCATTAGGTACACCAATCCCAATGCAACCCTCCTAGAACTCGTTGTTGCCATACTGAAAATATGCGAAGTATGACAGTTGATAATTTTGACGTTTGTTCGGCCGGTTCGTGAAGTCTTGTGAGGATTTTCGCCTTCTTTAACTTTTTGGATTTTCGTTTCACAGCGTCCGAAATTTGTGCGCAAATAAATCCGCTTGAATCCAAAGAACTAGAGCCTTAACTGTCAACGGAAAATGTCCGCCTTCCCGGGTACATTCGCCTTCGACGAATATGGTCGTCCTTTTATAATTTT
Organism: Rhagoletis zephyria; assembly: GCF_001687245.7. NCBI lineage: Eukaryota > Metazoa > Arthropoda > Insecta > Diptera > Tephritidae > Rhagoletis > Rhagoletis zephyria. The sequence goes on along the minus strand of NW_016192254.1, from coordinate 2,167 downwards.
GCGCGAACAGGAGCGCGAGAGGCGCATCACGGGCAACGATGCTATCAAGGTTTGATATTACGGTTTCACTATGAGAAAATATTGATAAATAAGCTTAATTTTGTACATAAAATATATTTTCTTAAAAATGATCTGATCTTTTCGGTGGTGCTCTATTGTACGTGCCAGATTTTTACAGACGGACACAGCTGCGTTTGTAAATCATCTTTTTTAACAAAAATATAAGAGATATTTGCATAAGTTAACTTTAAAATATTGAGGTCAATTTAAAATGTTAATTTCGATATTAAGGTTCTANTGTTTCACAGCGTCCGAAATTTGTGCGAAAATAAATCCGCTTGAATCCAAAGAACTAGAGCCTTAACTGTCAACGCAAAATGTCCGCCTTCCCGGGTACATTCGCCTTCGACGAATATGGTCGTCCTTTTATAATTTTGCGCGAACAGGAACGCGAAAGGCGCATCACGGGCAACGATGCTATCAAGGTTTGATATCACGGTTTCACTATTAGAAAATAATGATAAATAAGCTTAATTTTGTACATAAAATATATTTTCTTAAAAATGATCTGATCTTTTGGGTGGTGCTCTATTGTACGTGTCAGATTTTTACAGACGGACACAGCTGCGTTTGTAAATCATCTTTTTTAACAAAATTATAAGAGATATTTGCATAAGTTAACTTTAAAATATTGAGGTCAATTTAAAATGTTAATTTCGATATTAAGGTTCTATTGTTTTGTTTTTAAATCCTTTAAATTACATGAAACTGTCTCAGGTGCGCCCTTATGACGTCACTCAGTGTTCATGTTTATATGCACAAGTGAGGTTAAAGACACAGCTCTTTGTTGTGACTCACTGGCGAAGGAATTTTAATGAAGAAAATATACCAAACTAATTTCGTCACCAATATTTTCGTATGACCTGCGACAGTTCTTATAAATATTTACATTACAGAGCCACATCTTGGCAGCACGTCAAATTGCCNGCTCATTGTTGTGACTCACTGGCGAAGGAATTTTAATGAAGAAACTATACCAAACTAATTTCGTCACCAACATTTTCGTATGACCTGCGACAGTTCTTATAAATATTTACATTACAGAGCCACANCAGCTCTTTGTTGTGACTCACTGGCGAAGGAATTTTAATGAAGAAAATATACCAAACTAATTTCGTCACCAATATTTTCGTATGACCTGCGACAGTTCTTATAAATATTTACATTACAGAGCCACATCTTGGCAGCACGTCAAATTGCCTCTACCCTGAAAACCTCGCTCGGTCCCAAAGGTTTGGATAAGATTATGGTTAGCTCTGATGGCGATGTTACAGTTACAAATGATGGTGCTACCATTTTGAAGTTAATGGAAGTCGATCACGAGATTGCCAAGCTAATGGTGCAACTGTCACAATCACAGGATGACGAAATCGGTGATGGCACAACCGGTGTCGTTGTTTTGGCAGGCGCTTTGCTTGAGCAGGCTGAGAGTCTCATCGATCGTGGTATTCACCCCATTCGTATTGCTGACGGATTCGAATTGGCTGCTCAATGCGCTGTAAAGCAATTGGAGGCTATTGCAGAGCCCTTCCCGATCGACCCGAAGCACAAGGAACCCTTGGTGAAGATTGCTATGACCACACTTGGCAGCAAGATCGTGAATAAATGTCATTTGCAAATGGCAACCATGGCCGTCGATGCTGTGTTGAATGTGGCCGATATTGAGAAAAAAGATGTCAACTTTGAACTAATTAAAATTGAGACTAAGGTTGGTGGTCGCATGGAAGATTCAATGCTGGTGAAAGGTGTGGTGATCGACAAGACCATGAGTCATGCACAAATGCCTAAAGTGCTGAAAGATGTAAAGCTTGCTATTCTCACTTGCCCATTCGAACCACCAAAGCCCAAGACCAAGCATAAGTTGGATGTCACTTCGGCCGAGGACTACCGTGCTTTGCGCGAATATGAGCAGGAGAAATTCGCTTTGATGATCAAGCAAGTTAAAGATGCTGGTGCTACCTTGGCCATTTGCCAGTGGGGTTTCGATGACGAAGCTAATCATTTATTGCTCCAAAACGAACTGCCTGCTGTACGTTGGGTGGGTGGACCCGAGATTGAATTAATTGCTATTGCTACTGGTGGCAGAATTGTGCCACGCTTCGAGGAG
>NW_016192253.1:0-3458 GCF_001687245.7 Rhagoletis zephyria | reverse complement strand
TTTTGTGGTAGTCCTAGACAAGTGTTAAAATTCGAAAATTTGTTTTCTACATTCGATACGGCCAGCCCAAATAGTTTCATAAGGCGATCGTTGCTACGAAACAATCCGCACCGCATCCACAACGGCGAATTATTGCCCCGCTTTAAAAATGTAGGAGGAAACTCAATCAAGCCTCGGGAAAAAATTTCAGTTCGAATAAAATACTAAAATGTCTTGAATTCACTAATGTTATATGTATTGCCAGAGATTTTTTGAAAGTATTTAATATTTCTTTATTTTTAATACGCAAAAGCAAAATAAATGAATTAAACCCTGAATTATCGGAAAACAAATTGAGTTTGAATAAATCTTACGATACGGAAATAATTAAAAAGGTAAAGAATACGGAAATTGAGAGCGGTGTGGATTTAAATGAGAACAATTCAGATGCTGAATCAGTTTTTAAAGAGATGTGTAACATTGATAGTTGTACAAATAGTAGTGAATTAATTGACATCAACCCTCAGTTACCTTCAGTTTTGGCAAATAAGTTTAAAAAGATGATAGAGACTACCTACAGTGAAAACCCAAGTGAACAAGTCCGCGATATTAATTATGAAGCGAAAATAGTTTTGACCTCTAACACACCAACGTTTTGCAAGGCTAGGCGTCTCTCATTCGGAGGGAAAAACGAAGTTAATAATATAATAGAAAATTTGCTAAAAAAGGGAATAATTAGACACAGTAACTCACCCTATGCATCACCAATATTTCTTACGAAAAAAAAGTCAGGGGTTACTAGAATGTGTATTGACTACAGGAGCTTGAATAAACAAATCGCAAGGGACAACTATCCTCTACCACTAATCGAGGACTGTTTAGAATACTTAGAAGGCAACAAAATTTTCACTGTCATAGATCTCGAATCAGGTTTTTATCATGTAAAAATGGCCAGCGTTCTATAAAATATACATCTTTTGTTATCCCAAACGGCCAATACGAATTTTTAAGAATGCCATTTGGTTTGAAAAATGGACCCGCCATATTTCAGAGATTTATTACAACAATTTTAAGAAAATTTATCGATAACAACGAAATTATGGTATACATGGATGATATAATTATTGCCAACAAAACAATAGATGAGCATTGCGAGTTAGTTCAAAAAGTTTTGAGACACTTAACTGATTATAGTCTCCGTATAAAGTTAAATAAATGTAAATTTGCGTATAATGAGGTGGAATATTTAGGATACAAAGTAGCAGCTTGTGGAATACGGCCTTCAGACAGCCATATTAGTGCAATTACGAATTTTCCGATGCTCAGAAATCAACGAGAGTTACAATCATTCGTAGGATTGTGTTCGTATTTTTGTACTCCAAATTTTTATTTTGTGAAAAATGTGTTTCCGCTTTTAAGAAGCTTAAAGAAAAATTAATATCGGGACCCGTATTAGCAATTTATAATCCCAAAAATGAAACCGAACTGCACTGCGATGCAAGTTCCAACGGCTTCGGAGCAATATTGCTCCAAAAACAAAAAGACAACAGTTTCCACCCAGTGGCATATTTCTCAAAAAGAACTTCAGATGCCGAAAGCCGCTATCACAGTTTCGAATTGGAAACACTAGCAGTTATCTACGCGTTACGCAGGTTTAGAGTGTATCTGGAGGGCTTAAATTTCAAAATAGTAACGGATTGTAACTCACTAGCACAAACCCTTAATAAAAAGCTAGTTAACAGTCGAATTGCAAGATGGGCGCTAGAGCTTGAAATATTTAACTACACAATATACCACCGGGCAGGTACGAAAATGCCGCACGTAGATGCCTTAAGTAGAGTAGAAACAAATTATGACGGGATAGTAGTTGTAGTTGATAGCGAAGACATAGGTTTCCAATTACAAATTATGCAAAATAGGGACAAAGAAATAACAGAATTGAAAAACCGACTAGAGAAGGAGGAACTTACTAAATCCGCGATGGAAAATGGGGTAGTTTTCAGAAAACATGGAAATCAGTTACTGCTATTTGTCCCTAAGGAGCTAGAAAGAGAACTCATATGGTCAACACACGAGCAGTTGGGTCATCAAGGTGTCGAAAAGTGCTATCAGAAACTTAAAACAAACTACTGGTTCCCAGATATGAAAAGAAAAAATAACAATTTTAAGAAAAACTGTATCCGATGCATTATGTATTCAGCGCCAGACAAAAAAAATAATAAGAACCTGCATAATATCCCTAAAGAGCCAAAACCTTTCCATACGATACACCTAGACCATTTAGGGCCACTTCCGTCATTGCAATCAAAAAGAAAGCACATTTTAGTAATAATAGATGCGTTCACTAAATACATTAAATTATACCCAGTACTAACCACTAGTACCAAAGAAGTAACAGCAGCCCTAAACAAATATTTCGAATACTATAGCCGTCCGCATAGGTGCGTTACGGACAGAGGAAGTTGTTTTACGTCCAAAGAATTCAAAGAATATTTAGACGACAGAAACATAACCCATATAAAAGTAGCAGTACATTCGCCTCAAGCTAATGGTCAGGTAGAAAGAGTAAATCGAAGCTTAGTAGGCATGTTAGCAAAACTCAGCGAACCTGTAGCCCATAGCGACTGGGTAAAACAACTGCTGAAAATTGAGTTCGCATTTAATAATTCTGTTAATATATCAATAGGAATAACCCCAAGCCAAGCCCTGTATGGTGTAAATCAAAGAGCTGAAACCGTAGAAAAACTAACAGAATATCTAGACGAGCACATTCTCGCTCCGGGGGGAAGGGACCTGGAGCCAATACGAAACACCGCAGGAGAGCGTATTAGGAAGGCACAGGAGTACAACTTACATCTTAGTGAACAGAAGGGCGGCAGGGCAGAGGAGTTTGAAGTAGAAGACTTTGTAGTAATCAAGAACGTAGACACTACCGTAGAGCGTAATAAGAAACTTTTGCCAAAATTTAAGGGCCCATACGTTATCCACAAGAAATTCCCCAACGATCGCTACGTAGTTAAGGACATAGAAAATGGGCAGATATCTCAAATCCCGTATGATGGCGTAATCGAATCCCGAAACATTAGAAAATGGAAAACCAAAGAAAGCGATACTTAACCATTGGTAAAACAATTTGCATATATTAGAGATAAGAATAACTGTGTATGATGATTTATGTGATCGAGGCCGATCACAATTTGTCAGATTGGCCGAGCTGTAGTAGATTAATATGAAGTGTGTAAACACAGTATTATAATTACTCTGGTAAGAATATGGCAACACTGATATTCTCTGTCATAAAATATGTGCATGGTAATACTGCAACCGAATAAAGGCATTACTTCGTGAAACTTCAACAATTGGGAAGAATTTTCTCCCAGATTTCAAAATCGCATTGAATGAGTGTTATTTTGTGGAAAGGTTTATAGAGGGATTATTCTTCCGATAGGGGAATCGGGGATTGAGAGCCATCCTAAATA
>NW_016192251.1:0-3458 GCF_001687245.7 Rhagoletis zephyria | reverse complement strand
TTTATAAAAACCCGCTAGCAAAAAGCTAAATTCCACAAAATAAAAGTTGAAAAATAAGCAAATTAAATTTATTTGAAACACTACTTGAAATTAAAACTGATAATCGAATAACGCAGCTGGGACCAAACTTCTTTAGAAATGCAAAATAAGAATAAAAGTTTATATACATAATTATATTTATGTAAAATAAAGTAAATTTTTGGCATTTTTTTACGGTGTAACTCATTTTCTTCCTTACAAAGTATGTTGGGTTTTTTTTTATATGGAAGAAAATTAACAACACTGTAAAAAAAATGTCAAAAATCAACAGTACTGTGTTTCGGTCTTATAATTATGCAACTCAGTGTATTATTAACTTGTTTGACTTGTGTTTAGAGCAACTTTGAATTGTTTAAAACAACAACAATGTTAACTTATTCGTTATTTATGCATTAAAATAAGTGTAAAACAAATTTTTTGTGTTTTCAATGTGGAGAATTTGTCCTCTTGGAATGCAAAAAAATTCTGGTCACCTTAGATATGCACCAATTACACTGTGCGATACACCAAAAGGCAGGGTTGTTGCAGAATCCGTAGTTAGTCCCATGCACAAAAACAAAGCAATTGCTTTTTCTAAAATTTGCATACCTTTCACTTAAATTTATTTGAAAATATCGAGTAAAATGTCGGCCCATTATTTTGATTTTTTTTCTCTTTTTTTTTTGTAATTACGTTACGTACATAAAAAGTACTTAAATAAATTCAATTCAAATACAAATATTTCACAAAGTGCAAACAACTCAAATATAAATGAAAGAAGTTGCAACTTTGCAAAGATTAATATTGCGGTCAAAAATGCGTTCAAAAGATATCCGGCCAGTTAAAGATTTATTGAAAGAAAGATTTCCAAACAAACAAATACTAAACAAAAAAATTTCTCAACACTTATTTCGTGGTTAAAAAAAATTATGGCTAATTTTTTTATTTTATTTACTTCACAAACAATTCATGTGCAAAATTTGAGTGCAACTTTACGGCGATCTAATGAGCAATTTCTCATTCTACATTCCTATAGGTATGTTCATAAACACATATTTAAATTTTTTTTGTTCTTAATTTCCCAGACAACAAAAACCGCAGAAATTTTTCATGATGACGTCTGGCACGCTAGTATCTTGTTGTTATACGAGTACATGGTGAGCTTCTGGCAATGGCAATGTGCGTTTTTCTGCCGTTGCTTGCCTCTTCATGTGCTTCTCACCCCCATTTTGGTTTTTCTTTTTTGGGTTCTGGCTTTCTTCTGAGAGAATTTCTGCGTTTTTTCCAGGCAATGTCACTTTGTTGTTGTTTTTATATCGCCTGTTGGTTACATTTTCCAAATCAATTCGTTGTACCTCATACGAAAATCGCATTAAACAACGCAAACAACAAGCGCACGTGAAAATTTTTTTTCTTTTTGGATTTTGTTTAAATTTCTAATTGCGTCTGGCATTGCAAATAAATTGATGCTAATCGAACTTGTGCGGTTTTATGCAAATTGGGTATGGATTTATTACTAAATTTTATCATTTAAAATATGTTTATCTAGTCAATTATCCGCAAGACGCAACAGCATTGGCAAGCAGGGAGTCCAAGTTATGGCAAATATTTCAATATTAACAACAATTTTCTGCACAAAATATTTTTATTGAAAAATCTTATTCAGGATAACCAATGAAAATACAAGTTCTGTCGCAGTTGTGTAGCCCACATTAGGGTACTATATTTAGTCGATTTATTGCCTACCTCACAGTATATATTTTCTTGTATCTTTGTGTGTTAGTGCGTCGACTAACTCTAAGCTACTTCATCCATGAGTTAAGAGTACCGCCCCTGGCTTCACCCTTTTAATGCACTTTTCTTATTGGCAAACATTTTTATATTTGTTTGCTACTTACTGGCCGGCATCGCGATAGATATCGCATTGCCTCAATATAAATGAGAAGTTTATGGAAGGAGCCGACGTTTCAATCTCGTCGACATTAAGTTGATACTCGTAATGTAGCTGCAGTTGACTTATTGCCAAAAATTAACGCGATTTTTTAGCAACTTTAAACTGGCACTTTATTGTACTAAAACTTTAAAAATACTAAAAAATCTGATTGAAAAAGTTTAACATTTAGATGTAATTTTGCAGAATTTTTCTAATTTTTGCACAAAGTTCAAATATGAATTTATACGCTTTTTGTTAGATAATGAGCTATAATTTTATATAAAAATAATAAATATTAAATAAACAAAAGAAAAATAGGAAAAATTTTTTAAAATGTCGTGTCCCTATTTATTTTTCCACCACGTATTTCATATGAAAAAAAACACCTTTTCGTATAAATGGTATAGAAAATCAATATTTTTCAATCAGAAAACACTGTTTCTCTTCAGAAGATTACCAATAATAATACTCAGTTGCTTATTTAAAAATTTTTTCATAGTAACAATATTTTATAGGTCCGCCAAAAAACCCCAGACAATGCGCACACAATCGAGGGACCAATAAAAAATCTTTAGTAATAAAAAATGGTTAAATAAACATTTGGGTATTATTATTGGAAGTCTCCTGAAGAGAACCACAGTGTTCCGATCGAAAAATATTGTGGTTGTTCACGCTTGCCAGGCAATCGTCAACAATAAAAAGCGTGATTAAAAATAATTTTTCTGTAGTGCATTTTGTTATTGTACAACAATAAAATACACCACAGAAAAATTATTTTTAACCAGATGTCCTGATAACCAGGCAAGCGTGAACAACCGCATTGATTTTCTACGAAAAGCCGTCTTTCCTTATATAAAATACATGGGAAAACTTTGAGCGGGTTGAGCGACCTCTAAATAGTTTGTGATTTCAAAATAAAAAATAGCGGTATGATTATACTTTTTTTTTGGACCACCTTAATGTACATACAGTGACTCAAACAGGTGTTAATTTTTTTAAATATTCACAACGTCTTTAAAGTTAAATAGTTTTTGTTATTTTCAAAAAAAAAAAAATTTTTTTTTTTAGCTTTANTTTTTATAAACAGCGGAACAGCCAAAAAGCGTTTTCAGAAATTTTTTCTACAGTTCGTTTTTCGGAAATAAAAAACAACATTCGAAAGACATTTTATCGCAAGGTGTGACTGCTCATGCAACTGCTCTCATAAGCTTGTCAATTTGACAGCTTTTTAGAAATATATTGCATTGCCACTGCTGACAGCACTTTATCAAGCCTCTGCTCTCCTTAACTGCCATATTTATTGAGACTCCCTCTAAACTCATATAAATTGTCCTAAATTGACGGCTGTTGACTTTAATGTGGAGCTTTTTTATTTCCCTTTTTATGTTACATTTTACAGCGTGTTATTTTCACTTGATCCTTATGCTTATCCTCTACACCAACATATGTATGAAGACCTGAATATGCATTTTGTGTTTTTCGTATGAATGTACATATCGTTTTACTA
>NW_016192250.1:0-3458 GCF_001687245.7 Rhagoletis zephyria | reverse complement strand
GAACGTTTTTATGCAGGTCTTTTATGCTTAAACTCTTCTTTCATATGAACTGATTTTTTAGAAAAAATATTTTTAAAAACTAATTTTTTTTTATGAAAAAACGAGATTTTTGAAGGTAATTTTAAATAGGTACAGCACACGTGAATCTACCTCCAAAACTATATTTTTTTTATAAATAAAATTAAATTTTAAAATATTTTTTCTAAAAAATTCACTTCAGACAAAAGAAGAGTGGAAAACAGTATAAATTTTTTATTATTGTATATAAATTTTTATTTTTTATGGAGAGTGATGCACCCTAATGTACTTATGTTAAAAGTTGTTAGTGTTTTGTTTTGATGTTAGTTAGATGTTTTCATTTGATTTCCTTGTTTGGCGAAAATGAAATGATGATTTCTGTGAAAAATATTATTATTAGGCATATTCTACAAATCGTACGATTTGAAATCGGTACGTCATATTCATAGATTTTGTACCAAACTTTTGCGTTTTTGTTAAGAAATCTCCAAAATAGATTTTGTAAACCGCACAGATCTGCAGAACACGCGTGATTATTGTACTTTTGAAAGACTATATCGTCACCTGATATTCAAAAAGACATAACAAACATCATCGCTGAAGTGCAAAAAGTCATAACTAATAAAAAATTAAAAATTCACTTTTTGATTTATATGATGGATTCCATCGAATTGCAACTCCCACATAATTTTATGAAAAAAAAAATTAGTCACGACTTTTTCAATTTCAGTTGCGATGTTGTTACGCCTTTTTGCAACTCAGGTAACGATATGTACAATTGTTTTTTTTTTTCAATTGTAGAAACAGTTGTATTTATCCAACATATAGAAATTAGGTGAACTTATACTCAGCAATCATAATAAAATATGTAAACCAAACAGAACAGACGCATTTTTTCATTTAATTAATTATGAACCGACAATTGAAATTGATTGAATGCACTTGTTATGGCAATTAAAAAAAGCAGCATCACTGATGCGAGACAATGCTGGGTGTGAGACAGAGAAAAAAAAAATCAAAAATGGTGAGTAATACGTTTTGACCACACCAAAACATACATATAGAACTGAAAGGAATATTTTAGAAAGGCTGGCCAAACGAGTTTTTAAGGTAAAACTGTTTTTTTTTTTTGGTTCAGGGGCAAATTGATTTTGGTGTTTTGGTTTTTACGAAAAAATGTGGCCCTTTGATAGTCTCTTCCTGTTTTCGATTAAGGCAAAGGGTTGAGAAAATTATGTTCTGTCCATTTATCAAAATTCTCACTCTAGAAAGACCAAAAAGGCACATTCTCTGCCCTTTCATGCTTTGTCAGGACAGATTGTTGCCCTCAAAATTAAGCGATTGATTAAAACGAAAATGCGTGAGCTAGAAAAGGATTAGTACTTTTTTACAGGGTTAAGTGTAATATCAAATAAATTTTGAAGCTTGGAAGGTTAACGTTTTTTGGAAGAAACGAAAAGTCCATACGGTTTTTATTTGAAAATAAAAAAATTTTAATATTATAACTGTGAGAAGAAAAGCGTACAAAGGTGGAGGACCAACTGAGTCCGCAAAACGGATGATGAGCCTTCTCTTGCCAATTCGTCGGCGGTCTCGTTACCCGCGATCCTGCAGTAGTGTCCTGGTACCTAGCATAGTAATGCCGTGTTCCTTGCTGACAAGAGTTGAATAGTGTCAAAGCACTCCTTAACGAGCCTGGACGTGATCGTCCTATTGGAAAGGGCCTTTGTGGGCGCCTGAGTATCTGAAAATATAACTGGAAACGCGCCTTTTAAACCCTTCTCCAGGTTCAGTCTGCCACAAAATGAGATTGCTAGTACATCGGTCTGATGGACCGTGAGACAAGTACCTCGCCTAATGGCCATCCTTTGGAGTTTGTTCAGACGGGAAACCGGAGTTTTTTGTAGCATTTTTGGCCGTAAAACTATAGAGGAATAAGTTAAGATCGAAATATAATTCCGTGTAGCCATTCTATTAGATTGGAGTTCAGACTTCATGTTCGACCGAAAAGTCTTCCACAGGCCCACGTGGCTCGGGTGGCTTTGCTAAGAGTTTTGTGTAGATGGGAATTTCAACTTAATCTCTTATCCAGGGTAAGCCCGAGATATTTGCCTTCGTCAGAGTATTCAAGCACTGTTTCACCAAGGGTAACCGAAGCAATGTTCGGCTTGTACCTTCTTATCAAAGGTGCCAGAATAGCCTTTTATGCGGAGGCCCTCATTGGGACACCAGTCTCATACCACGCGCAGAGCTGCTCTCATAACGTCAGATACAGTGCTGTCAAAGATGGTGCCTGACCTTTTACCCTGGGGAACCAGTGTTTAGAAGAGATCCGATATTTTTACACCGAAGAGCCATTGAAATGTACTTGAAGGAGGTATACTAGAGCTTCATCGTTGCTACTCGTGAAGGTGCCATCGTGCCCTTTTTAATAGGCCTATCCTATTACATATAAGGCTCCTTCGACATAATTTTATGTCGACGGAAGGCCTCGTGAAGTGTCTCTATTGACTCGCATTTTTGCCTTCACGTTTGTCTTGGAACGTCAAATGAGTTTATTGCATTCAGTGAGAGCAGTCTTGTACTCGATCCACTGATGTGATCTTTTTGCCCTGCTCTAAAGATTCCTGGAAAGTTTGCGCTTTGGTTACAGTTCCCCGTTCCACCAGGGAGCTGTACGTTTCATCAATGAGGAACTCGGAGCCGTGCTGTGGTGGAAAGATTCCAGCAGTACATTATTTAGTGCGCTGGATGCTACCTCAAATTCGTCGATTGAGATTATTTAAGTTATCAGCGAGTCTGCTCTGTTATTTACTAGATTTTCAAAGAGTGTCCAGTTTTTTTTTTGGGCGAGAAAGTCTAATTTCGGAGCTCAGATCGCACTGGGATCTCAAACCTTATGTGTTGGTGGTCCGCGTCCGAGACTTTCCAATCTTGGATAGGTTCAGCTATCGATCTGCTGCAGAGGGTGAGATATAGTACCTCTTCTCTGATAGCAGTAATAAAAGGAGGTTTGGAAACCCCTGTTTTCGAAGTCTAGGTTATTTTGCTTAAGGTTCTTTAATTTATGTTGGTGCTGCCCCACAGCTCGTGATGGGCATTGACATCACAACCTATAATGAATTGTCGGTTCGTACGTCAACAAATCTCGACGAGCTGCTGGACTTCCGTTGTTGGTATGGCAGGGGGTGTCAGCAGGAAAATAGGTTACCGTCGACACTTCGACTACAGCTGCAGCGAGATCCCTGGAAATATAAGGAGACGGGCGGCTCGGGGATTACCTCCTCCCGATCATATATTAACCCACAATCGGAGTTATTCTGTGTGACTTGTGGAATCTTTGTGTACAGTTGAACCCACTTTAGCTTATATTATAGAAGCTGCAGGTATTTTAATTCTATAGAATTAAGACTCACGATCGAACTGCAAAATATCTTTAC
>NW_016192249.1:2179-3459 GCF_001687245.7 Rhagoletis zephyria | reverse complement strand
CAAATTGCAGAACGTTCAAACACTACATCAACAGTACAGAAACTTAAATCATGGTCAGATATAAAAAATAGTAGGTCAAATTTAAGAATATAGGTCAGGTCAGAGATAATAAAATAATCTAAAAGGCTAGGCCTAGAGTTGTTTGCATATCTAGTAGGCGCTAATTCATTAACAACGAATAGCCCAGATGCTGAGATTTGATCACGCTGTAGTGTAACTGAAAGTCGACCATGCTTAACGTTTATAATTATTTAATTTATTCATAACAACAAGGGTTTCATATTTCAGTTGTGCCAAACCGTCAAACAAACTAACTTTAAGCTTCAATTTATTTATAATATTATTTATGCTTATGCAGCAATTATTTCCCATATGCTTATGCTTATTTATGCTTATGCAGCAATTATTTCCCATAAATACCCCAATATGTTAGGCTAAGAATTCAATTGTAAAAGAACCTACAAAGCGACATTGAGTTGCTCAGTAAAATAAATTCAATACAATTAAAACATAATAAATTCATTCGATACATGGCGATCCTGCCAGCCTTTTGCGAAAATTAATTTGCAAAAAAGCTATCCTGCCAACCGGTGCTTAGATTTGAATTGCACAGTGGCAGTCTAGTGCTTTGCTGCACAGATCAGCCTGAATCCTGGTTTGCTTAAATTGCAACATTTTTAAAATTTTGTGCTTAAAAATTATGCACTAAAAAGCACTTTGACTTGATCAGCCAAAAAAAAAAAGATCAATCAATCATCAAACAAAAAAGCCTGACGGACAGTCAGCTTAAAACTNAAAAAAAAAAAAAAAAAAAGATCAATCAATCATCAAACAAAAAAGCATGGCCAGAACAAGGATAATGCCGTCTTNAAAAAAAAAAAGATCAATCAATCATCAAACAAAAAAGCATGACAAGAACAAGGATAATGCCGTCTCGAGTAGTTTAAAGCCCACTGATTGGTTATCGGTGTCTGAACTCCAGTCGATGCAGTCAGCTGAGGATTTCACTATGCAGCAGTTGGAGAACATGTCAGTGGAGGAAGGCGAACGAGAAATTGAGAAAATTTATCACCTCTCACAAATTAACCACGCGTTGGAACCATCATTTGTGCCAAGTCCCAGTAATGTGCCAGTTCTCTTGATGAAACCCAATGGTCAACCCGAGCAAACCACTTTGAATGAGATGGTCGACGCTGCCAAGAAACAACCCAGCTTTGGCAATGAGGAAGTTACCATTTTCATCACTGGCTTGCCCCAGACCAGCCCTGCAGTCGCAAAGG
>NW_016192249.1:0-2070 GCF_001687245.7 Rhagoletis zephyria | reverse complement strand
TTTTTTTTTTTTTAAACATTTTTTATGACTTTTATTTTAAATACTAAGCCAAAATTTTATCAATAAAAATAAATAAATGTTAATTAAAAATTTACTAAAGTAAGAATTAATTAAAAAAAACAGGGTTATAGTTACATAAAATTTTTAAAAAACTTATATGATAGGAGACAATTAGAAAAATTTAAAACTGGACATACCAATACAAATACTACAAACTTGGCCTAAAATGGGTCTATTAGACGTAAAAACAGTAGACTCTACTGCAAATGTTATCAACAAAGTTGACGTAACGTCCCCCGACTTGGAAGTTATAACCATCTTGTTATTTGTAATAGTAGCCCTTTTAGCAGCAAATATTTGCTTTAAATTGTATAGAATGCACAATAGGTGCTTAAACAAAAAATATACAGCCAGTAGAAGCAATGATTTAGACCAAGTCTAACAAATTTATTACCCACTGTTACAATAAAAGGTTCAACCAAAGGTAATGGACTGGAACCAAATATTAATTAAAGCTAGACAAATTAGAGAGGAATTTTTGAAAACACATAAGTGCCTAAACAACGACAGGGAAATAAAGACAGAGACACTTAATAAACATATCAATAACCTAGTCAGCACACTTGAAAAACTTAGAGTTTTTCTAAATGTCAACTATAATAGACTTACACAAGGTCATAAAGTAGCAGCTGAAACATTCTTTCTTGACATTAGGGAAAAACTCATAACGGTAGCCTCAAGAAAAGGAATTACAATAGATATCCCAACGTCACTACACGAGGAAATATCATTTACACCACTACAAGAAATTATACAAACTCCCACAATGACACAGACAGTAGTAGAATTTATAAATACAGCAACAAAGCTTATACCTGATTTTGATGGCAAATCAGAAAATTTACGTTCATTCCTTGACGCACTAACTCTGGTTGATGCGATAAAAAGCGAACATGAGGCCATTTCCTTAATTAAGACTAAACTTAAAGGAAATTCGAGAAATTTTATTGACAATGAAAATACAATTGCGGAAATCAGTACCAAACTACGCACCACCGTAAAAGGTGAGTCAGTAGAAGTAGTGACTGCAAAACTTATGAATATAAGACAAAGTAGCAAAACTGCTACAAATTACTGCAATGAAATAGAAACACTAACAAAATCATTAGAAAATGCATATATAAATGACGGCATAAACTTAAATTTGGCAAGTAAATATGCGACACAAGCAGCCGTAAGGGCAATAACTAAAAATTGCACATTAGAAAAAGTCTAACTTATTATGGAAGCAGGTCAGTTTACTGACATGAATGAAGTAATAAGCAAATTTGTTGGAAGTTGTACAGAAGCTACAGGCCAACAAAATACCATTTTGCACTACTGACAAAGACAATTTGGCAACAGATTCCAAAACAATAGAAATTTTGGAAGAAGGTTTCAAAATAGAACCAATGTTCAAAGAAACCAATGGCCAAAACAGCAATTATAGTGGAAATAACTATAATAATAGAGGTCAAAACAGAAATACCTACCGAGGTAATGCAAGGAATATTAGAATGACCCAAACAGACAATAATAGTTCGAAAAACCCGGACATACCCCTAAGATAAACTCCGACTACAAAATATACAATCTTAATCTTAACTTTAGCATTTACATACAAGTCAGAATTGCTCACACTAACACCGCCATAACACTACTAGTTGACACAGGAGCAGACATTTCCATAATTAAACATGACCAAGATACACTTAAACACATAAACAAAAAACACATTACAACACTACAAGGCATTGGACAAGGAAAAATCAATTCAATAGGCACAACATTTTTCGATTTAAAGTTTAAAAATTACTTAATACCACACGAGTTTCATGTAGTACAAAACGATTTCCCAATACCGTGTGATGGCATNAGACCAGAAAAATTCCAAATGCACATTGAAATACCAATTATAACTACTTGTAACGATGACATAACACTCCCAGCTATGTCAGAAGTTATAAGAAGGGTGAAAGGGTGAAGTACTGATACCTAATCAAGAAATACAAACAGGTATATTCATTGCAA
>NW_016192248.1:0-3459 GCF_001687245.7 Rhagoletis zephyria | reverse complement strand
TGTCTAGTGCTACGGCTATTAAAGTTCGTAGTAAGTTCTAACTAGTTCAGTCAGCTGAGGGTAGTTGTCGGTGATAAAGGTCTTGTGGTCGCCAGGAAGCACGTGCAGGTGACACTTTCCGGTGATGATCTAGGGAGAAAAAATGGCGTTAGAATGTTAGATCACAAAAGGCTTTAGTCATCTCCTCACCTCGCTCAGCCAGTAGTCCTCATTGACAATGCCCGAAGTCTGCACCACCAGAGACTTTGACGCTCGGATGAGCATCACATCGCCGGGCAGCGACTTCTCCTGACACTCGTACTGATTTATCATGGCCATCTTGTTGTAGTGGCTCTGAATGAGAAACTCCAGCGTCTCCGACTGAATGTCCACGCCCTGCATCTGCTTGAAGAGGTCCCGGACAAACTCGATTCGCTTTGCAGTGTCCTCCAGGCTGAGGAGAGTCTCCTTAATCTTGGCGTAGTCGATGGGCAACTTTGCCAGTAGAAACATGAGAATCGTCTCAACAAAGGCCTGGTCATTGGTTTTGTCATAAATTTTGAACTTTTGCACCGCCTCTTCAGTGAAGAACTTAAACTGCTTCGGCGAGGAGTCGAGGAGGATCAACTTTCGAGAAGGACCCAGTCGGCCCGCCGGCGGACGGTTGTGCAGCTGAATGTTCATCTCGATGGCGATGATGCCGCCGAATGAGTAGCCCAGCAGGTCGTAGTTGCTCTCCAGGTGCGGCAACGTTCGCTCAATCACCTCAATGAAGTGGGCGGCCGTGCTGTGCACCGTCTTCAGGTCCTTGCACTCCTTGGTCCAGTTGAGGCCAATCGCCGGGCGGTTGAGCTTCGCGGCGAGCGGCAGCATCTGCTCGTAGGTGGCGTCAATCTGCGGCAGGAAGATGATCGGGTCGCCGTTGACGATGTCATTCAGATAGGTGACCGCCGCGCTGGGCATCAGCGTCTCGTCGATGGACGTCTCGGGGCGATCGCCCTCTCCGGTGGCCGACGGGTCGGCAGAGTTGGGGCTGTTCTTCGCCTGGCCGGCGCCAATCTCCCGAATCTTGCCGATGGTCAGCTTACGAACGTCGCCCATGGAGAGCACCACGTCGTAGTCGCGCTCAATGGCCTGCTTCACCTCGACGCCCATCAGCGAGTCCATGCCCAGCTCGCCCAGCGTCAGTTTTGCCTCCAGCGTCTCGTAGTCCTTGATGCCGAGAATGTGAGCAACGGTCTTGATCAGGCTGCTCTTGCCGCAGGACTCAAACTTGTAGTCCATCTTGATTAGATTGGAGCACACGGAAAAGGGCGATTGGAGGAGACGGTCCAGGGCGGCCAGACAGGAGGGCATTCGCTGGGGAATGGAGCCGCAGATGACCACCTCATTGCCGCGAATGTTGTCGATGATGTAGCCGACGTCGCCTGAAAAAAACACAACACACGTTTTAGAAGCCTTTGTTTACATTCACCTCACACTTCAAACTGTTGACTTGACTTACCGATAGCGCCCCACTGAATGGCAAAGCCGTGCAGGCCCTGTCGTCGTCGCTGTTCGCAGATTCGCTCCATGACCGAGTTGGCAAAGCCGTAGTTAGTCTGCCCAGGGTTGCCCACGCCGCAGCTGACCGAGGAGAAGGCGACAAAGTAGTCCACCTGCGTGCAACGCTTTCGGGTGATGCGATCCAGGTGCGTGAAGGTGTCTGCCTTCGGCTTGACCGCCGCCTCAAAGGAGGCCACCGTCTGGTTGTCGAAGAGGCCGTCACTGAGCACCATGGCCAGGTGGAAGACGCCGCCCAGTGGGGCCAGCGACTCCGCCTCCTTCACCAGCTCATCGGCGCCGCTCTCAACAGAGGCGTCACCGGTGAAGATCTTCACTTTGGCGCCCAGGCGGGCAAAGTGCTCCAGACGGGTCTTCTGGTAGAGGTCCTTGACGCCGCTGCGAGAGGTGACCACAAAGTTCCTCGCCTCTCGTTCCACCATCCAGTTGATGAGCTCCAGGCCAAAGCCGCCCAGGCCGCCGGTGATGATGTAGGACTTGGTGGAGAGGAAGACCGTACGCGGAATGGCCGGCAGCTTCAGCTCCGTGGCGACGTTCACGACGCCCTTCTCGTCGACCTTCTCCTCCGGTCGAATGCAGACCAGCACCTTGCCGATGTGCTTTCCATTGGCCATGTAGCGGAAGGCCTCCTCGGCCTGGTCCACCGAAAAGATGGTTCGATCCAGCGGGCGGACGACGCCCTTCTCAATGCCGCCACGCATCAGCTTCCAAATCAGAGCACGATGATTGTTGATATGCTGTGGCGTCTCGGGTCCAAAGTTCAGCAAGTTGTCCAGCAGAATGCCGTGGAAGGTCTTGTTTGCCATAATCTTGGACAGATCTGAAAGGAAAAACATGAAACATTTTTTAAATTCAAACATCTAAACAATAAGAAGCCACTCTTACCTAGATCAGTGTTCTGCGACAGATCGTACTTGCCAATCTCGAGGAAGCGGCCAAACTCCGCCAGACAGTTGACACTCTCTTGGAGCTTCTCCTCTGCGAGTGAGTTCAGCACCAGATCGACGCCTCGTCCATTGGTCTCCTGGAGAATCTTCCGCGAAAACTCGATGCTTCGCGAGCTGGCAAACTGGTTCGCCTTCAGCGAGGGGAAGATCTGCATGAGAATGTCCCGTTTCTCATCGGAGCCGACGGTGATGAAGAGGCGGCAGTTCATGTCGACGGCAATGGCGATGGCCGCCTGGCCGACGGCCCCGCTGCCCGAGTGGATGAGCACCGCCTCGCCGGGCTGCATCTTGCCGCGAATGAGGAGGGCGTAGTAGGCGGTGGCGTAGGCCACCGGCACCGTCGCCGCCTCCTCCATGCTCCAGTGCGGCGGCACTGGCCACAGGAAATTCTGGTGCTCCATGATGAGCGTCGTGGCCAGGCCCTTCGCCGCCAGCATGCCCATCACCCTGTTGCCATTCTGGTCGCGACCGGCGAACTCCAGGCCGAGGACGCAGTCGTCGAGACCAATCTCGGCGGGCAGCGCATCCGGCGGCAGCTTGCCCGTGGCCAGCATAATGTCGCGAAAGTTCAGCGCCGAGTAGTAGACGTGGCAGAGTATTTGGTTGG
This sequence comes from Rhagoletis zephyria, assembly GCF_001687245.7. Classification (NCBI taxonomy): domain Eukaryota; kingdom Metazoa; phylum Arthropoda; class Insecta; order Diptera; family Tephritidae; genus Rhagoletis; species Rhagoletis zephyria. The sequence goes on along the minus strand of NW_016192248.1, from coordinate 363 downwards.
GGCGCGAGTTCACCGGCCAGTGCTTGTGCTGCGACTCGAACCACTTCAGACTGGACAGGTCGCCTCGAGTGGAGGCGTTGATGTAGCAGTGCTCCGTGGGGCGCGGCTCGTAGTCCTCCAGCGGCAGGGTGAAGTGCTTGTAGCCTCCGGGAACGCCCTTCGGCCCGAGAGTGTTCATGAACAGGTCCTGCTTGATGATCTTCTGCACGGTGGCCGACTGCAGGTCAATGGCAGGCGTGCCCTCAGTGTCGGTGTTGAGAATGCAGCGAACACGGGTGCCCAGTGGCTCCTTGTGCAGGCAGCTGATGAAACCGATGACGCCCGAGTTGGCGTCGTTGGCCAGCAGCCAAATGTTTTTGTTAC
>NW_016192247.1:0-3459 GCF_001687245.7 Rhagoletis zephyria | reverse complement strand
AACATGCATGCTCAATTAACACAGCTCTTCAATATCTTTCATTCGACCTGAACAAATGCATCCAATGGGCATTTCAATTGTGGCATACTGTTTTTATTGCCAACGTAAAAGCGTCAAACAAAGAATTTGGAGAAGTCCGTCGTTACCCGGCTTCAAAACGCACTCACAGGCACAACTTGGACTTTGTCTCTACTGCTACCTTGTTGATGACCAAAATGATCAATTTGAAAGATGGAAAAGGGCAAGAATTTAATATCAGTGTACTCGAAACAAAAATTGCCAAGCTGTTGAGAAATGACGAAACTTATCAAGTCAAAGAAGTTCCAATTTTCAAAAAACTCAACCATTTCACCGATCTCGCATACATTAAAATGCCTCCACTTACTAACTACCTTAAACATCCGGACAAATTAAGCCACTTGACAATTCATCCCATTGACCCATTCAGTGACGATCAGCTTTTCCTCAAATTTTATCGTTCATCATTCGCTCTTCGAAAATTCAACTTCACCAACAACTTACTCAGCGTTAACAAATTGCGACCCCTTTTTAAAACTTCTTCCTTTTTGTGGGCTTCTCGATTTACTAGAATCATCTAAACTGATTTAATTGTATTTTAGGAAATTTTTATCCTTTTAATATAATTGTATTGCAAACTTTTTAAGCCATAGATATTTGTCCATTTGACTACAGCATTTTATTCGCAAATAAAACGCGTTTTAAAACGCGCTCGCTTTTTCAAGTACAAATGTGTAGTTTGGCATCATACTTTGAGCCCTCTGGACAGTTGAACTCGTAGTCCTTAAGCTTGCCAGAAAAGTTGACACACTGGTGGAACTTGCGCGGATCCTTCGGGTCGGGGAAGAAGCCGGCCGACTTGCAGTGGAACTTGCCACTGTGGTCTGGCTTGTCAGTCACCGGGGCGTCAGTCTTGGGCGCGTGAGTGTGCGGGCCGTCGGTGTGAGGACCGTCGGTGATCGGGGGGTCAGTTTGGCCGCCGGGGTGAGGAGTGGTGGCGTGCGTTCGCGGAATGGTCACGTCGGGGCCGTCAACTGGTGCAGACGAAAAGGTTGGTTTTAGCAAACTGTAATAATTTGTTGACTGTTGACATTGAGCGCCTACCTTTGTTCAGTACGCGACTGATCTCCTTCAGCAGCGGGTACTTGACGCCACAGTGGCCAGAGAAGTCGTCAGTGTCAATAGACCAGATCATGCCACCGCCCAGTTTTCGCTCGAGAAGAAAGTCAAGTTTGTACTTGATTGACTTTTCATTGTCGTAGCCAATCCACTGCGAGGCACTGGTAGCGTAGGGAACCTTCTGGGTGTCATTCCAGTGCACACTCCAGCCACCCTTGACCATGGCGCAAATTTCATTGTATCCCAGCATGCCAATGATTCGGGTAATTGGGCCAGGAGAGCCTCCCTTTCCAGTTCTGAAAAATTAGTAGTAAAAGGGCGTTAAATACAAAATAAAAAGATGCTCATTAGGACATACACTGGGGCACCGATTCCAGTTTCCGATCCTTTCAGAGTGAAGGTTCGGCCGTAAAGAGGAATGCCAAGAACAATCTTCTTTGGGTCCGCGCCAAGCTTGATCCAGTAGTCAACTGAAAATGACACAGTAAAAGAGTGCTCAATTCCAGTGGAGCCGGGAAGAGGGTAGAGCGGGGCGTTGTGAGCAGCGTGCGTGTCCCAGCCGCCTAGAAAATGTGTACAATAAGATAATTAGTTCATTTCAGTCATTTAGAGAATACAAGTAAACTCCTCACCGTGGTAATCATAGCACATCAAGTTGATGATGTCCAGATACTTGGATACTTGCGGAACGTCGTAAGCCCGGTCGATTGTAGGTTTGCCGGCTGAGACAGCAGCCGACAAGATAAATCCGTAAGGCTCAAACGCAGCCCGAAGTTCTCGAAGTAGCGAAATGTAATCGGCCTTGTCTGCATCACGGCCAGGAGTTCGGTCTTGATCATTGACTGCTTTCATTGCGGGGTACTCCCTGAAAAATAACAAAATTATTTGTAAAAACTTGCTATAAGTTAAAGTGATAATTTCTACATACCAATCAAGGTCCAAGCCATCAAGTTCGTACTTTTTCAGAAATTCCACAACACTTGCTACAAAAGTGGCTCTTGAGCCTGCGTTAGAAACCATAGCAGAGTACTTGTTGGATCCTTCGTTCCAGCCGCCAATTGAAATCAAAGTGGCAAGGTTAGGGTTGTACTTCCTCAGCTCGGTCATGCGACGAATCCTAAGTGTATAACAATTATCATAATGCTATAAACTAACACAAATTACATTCATTAATTTACATTCCATGTCCCCAAGTAAGACCACTCTGCCAACTCTCATCGCCAAGGTCTAATCCGTCGTCGTAGGGAGCGATTCGATTAGATGCATCAAGCTTGGCAAAACCGTAGTTGATATGTGTACACAAGTCTATTCAAGATAAACATAATTAAACATGTCAAAAGTCGTTTTAGGAAAATCTTACGTGGATTAATATTTTCTGCTTCAAACTTGCCATCTCCACCTGGCCGGTAATATGCCTAATTAACACAGGTAAATAAAGTTTAAAAATTTGTAAAATTTAAAAACGTTTTTTACAACTTACCCAAGTTCCTTTATTGATTAATTAACGAAAAGTTGACAAAATTAAAGTTTGTTTCTGGTTTTTTGTAAAATTCAACTTACCCCAGTAGCACACAACATGATGCGGCAGCTTGTTCCGCTGGTTAGCCTTGTCTCGGGGCCATGCGCCGGAAACAAAAGTGGCGGTTGCCACGATGAGCAGAGAAAAAAGTGTCAGCTTCATTGTGCCGCGTTGGGGCTTTCCACTTTCGGCTCAGTCCTGATCCAGTGCATTTTTATATAGTTGAGCCAGCTCTAACTGCTCTGTTCTAGCAAAGATAACAGCAGCGTAGGTATATCTCACAGGTAGGTCACAAAGATGCCTACCAGATGATGATGATTGCCGTTACAATCAACTGGCGACGCGTACCTATTGCGCCCATCTGTCGCTATTGACAGTGGGAAAGTAGTTGCATTGCCAGTTTCCACACTGGCTAGAACACTAGCGTTATTTGGCCAGATCTCAGAGCTAATCTTCTGAGACACTTTGAAGTGATAGGTGATTGATACCGTGTGACATCGAGCGCACATATCGATGTCACTCTGTCTACTGCTGAGAAATTTGTTTACTCAAACGGGGGATTCTCACTCAAATCCTTTTAGCCGTACTCGTGATTCAAACGTGATGCATCATGTTGGTCAATTGATAAGCTGATTTTCAAGCACACGTTTACTCAACTTTTTTTATTTAGTGATTAAATTACCACAAACATTTTGCGAAGGATCAAACACCGATTTGCCTGGACAGGTAAACACAAAGTCTTTTAAGACTCCATTCATGTCAACGCAATTGTGAAACTTTTTCAAATCTTTAAAATCAGGGCT
>NW_016192246.1:0-3459 GCF_001687245.7 Rhagoletis zephyria | reverse complement strand
TTAACCAACTTGCTCGAGTAATCGAATAATCGCACAGCCCTAATTAGAATGGAAATCTCCAAGATATTTATATGGAAAGCTTAAATTGAGTAAGTCCAGTAGACGTCACGATCTAATTGTCCCAAAATATACCTATCTTAGCTCGTCGAGATTGTTTTTCATCAACGTTGTGAGACTTTGGAATAATATACCAGCATCTGTCAAGTCTGTGTTAAATAGAGGTTACTACAAATTGCTAATATATAACCTTTTTGGGTCACTGCGATGAGTGTGATTGTAATAATATTCTTTCTTTTCCTTTCATCTGTCTCTCTGAACTCATTTTCATCTACTTACATATATGTTTAATTGTGCTTATGATTAGTTAAGGCTTTATTTATGTTTTGTGTTAGTGCTAAGCTTATTTTAATTTAATTTAATTTAATTTGTTACTCAGTAATAAAATACCAAATGAAGTTGAAGTACTTTAAAAAGATTATTCAGCCTTATCATGAGTTTCATTTTCCCCGAACCGGTTCACTTTTCACTCTTGGTTTCCATGGTTTTACTATGGGCGGATGACACATTTTCGGGTGAACTTTTTTTCAGGCGAAACTCAGGATAAGGCAGATTATCTTATTTGTACAACCACTTTTGTTCAAATAAATAAAGCACTTTATTTTGTAAATACATATATGTACATTAGGGTTCGCAGAAAACGGAGAAAGGTGTACATTTCTATTTTCGATAGAAAAAAAAGCATTACAAACATAATAAAAGGAGTGCAATTTTTTTATTAATTTTTTGTGCAATTCATTGTTGCAAATTACCAAAAAGTAAATATATGTATAATCACATATTTGAGATCGTTTACATTAATCAGATATAGAAAGATATGTTTTAGGAAGCAGTCGATTGACTCTTCCTGCATGTATTTTCAACTACTTTAAAATGAATTTGGCTTAAACAACTTCGAAGTCAGTATGTTTAATACGCTTTCGTTCTACACTTCACAGATGCTTTTTCATAACTAAGAAAAACCGAAATTAAAAATTAAAAATTAAATGAAATGTGAACATGGACATTCTTGGCTGCGGCCAATTGTAGCAAACATCTTTGCACGCTCAGCTACAGCCAGACATGTACATAAACGTGCTTTCAAATGTTCAGTTTGAATTGCGTGCAAGAAACAAGTCGACTGTCCGACTCTGCATTTAATTTCAACTAATTTAAATGAATTTGGTTTACACAACTTTAAAGTCAGTATGTTCCTTTTGAATACGCTCGCGTTCTGGACTTCACAGATGCTTTTTCATACTTCCAAGACACAAATGGTTTTTTTGAGCAAAAAGAGTATAAAAATTCGAAACATTTACTCATTGCATTTGTTTTAAAGTAGTCTTTCAATTAGGTGATAAAAAAAATCACTTGTTTCCGTCAGGGTAGTGTTCGCCACAATATGAAGGAATAAATAATAGCAGTCGCACAGGTTTTTTGAAAAATAAAATGGTCCTTTATAGATTTTGCGAAAAAAGTATTTTATTGTTAACTTTGTAAATATTTTACTTTAATTTTATTAATTAGTTTTAAAATTTTAATCCTTATTTACATTTGCACTTTGGGATATAAGCACATGTCTTTTTCAGGTGTATTCTTTCTTAGATTTTGTATAAAAAAAAAAAAACAGAAAAAAATAAAAAAAACTGTATAGCGCAAAAATACTTCCGCCGCTCTTTTCTGGCAACACGGGAAGGAGAATTCTATTTAGTGAGGGTTATAATCCAAAATTACATGAGGGATTTAGAATTATGTCGCATTTCGTTTGGAAATATATTACTCCTTATATAGTGACCGAACCCCAGGTAAAAAAATTGGGTTTAATCACAAATTTTAAAATTGGAGTTATGCCACTTTGGGCTATGTCACGGCGCTGATTGCTGAGTATGAGGCCTTATGTTGGACTCAAATGGAGGAAATTAGCCTATGGTTACAGAAGATATGTTTTAAAGTAACCGACGAAGACTTGCGTGCCACTTGCGCTTTTCTGTCAAAGTTTTTACCGCTTGTAAACCCTAATAAAGGTTAAAAATGAAAAAGTAATTAATAAAACTTAAGTAAAATCTGTGGAAAATTTACGATAAACCATTTTTCGCAAAATCTATAAAGGACCCTTTTATTTTTCAAAAAAAACTGTACGACCGTTATTACTTTACACCCTGTATTTGATAAAAAATGAATACATAGCTAGAAAAAGGAGTATAAAAGAAGTACAAAACTAAAAACAGGAGTAATTTCCAGATTTTTTCTTTTGGGAGTACAAGGGAGTACAGTGCAATAAAAAGGAGTACCTTTACTCCCAAAAGCAGTACGTATGCCAACCCTAGCATCACTCTCCATACAAAAAAAAAAATCGGTTCTATTTTTCCATTGGAATTATAAAAACTATTATATTTTAAGACGCCCACCGAAATATTTCGGAAAAATATTAAGATTTACGTGAGCTGGACCGATTTGGAAATACCTCCAAAAACGGAGTTTTTTTTTTATGAATCAGAGCAGTTTCTTACAGATGTTTCTTTTTTTTTTAAATGCCCTCAAATGACAAAACGGTTTAAGCTTAAAAAATTTACATAAAAATATTTAAAAAAAAATATTTTTGATTGGAATTATAATGATGAGATTTTGAATGCTATTTTTTAACTTTTTTCANTTATGAATCAGAGCAGTTTCTTACAGATGTTTCTTTTTTTTTTAAATGCCCTCAAATGACAAAACGGTTTAAGCTTAAAAAATTTACATAAAAATATTTAAAAAAAAATATTTTTGATTGGAATTATAATGATGAGATTTTGAATGCTATTTTTTAACTTTTTTCAAAGATTGGTATTAGAGAAACTTGAATAACTGAACCTAAACTCTTCCTATTTAGACTTGTGGCTATCATTGGAAAGGTGTTTTCTCATTATTTAAGTTTTCCTTAAATCAGTCTTTGAAAAAAGTAAAAAAACAGCATAAAAAATCTCATTATTACAATTCCGTTGAAAAGATTTTTATATATTTTTATGCAGATTTTGTAAGCCTAATCTGTTTTGTCATCTGAGTGGACTCTTTTCAAAAAGTTCTTTAAGGAACTATTCATAAAAAAACTCCATGTTTGGAGGTATATTCAAATCGGACCAGCTCGCTTAAATCTTAATATTTTTCCGAACTATTTTGGTGGACGTCTTAAAATATAAACAAATTTGTAATCCCGGCGGAAAAGACGCAACTTTTATTTGTGATGCAGTCTAATGCACATATATGTATCTCTGAAGGAATTCTTTCACGAAAACTTGGGTAATGACTTTTAAAACAAATTTCTTCTGCACAAGTGGGTTATATTTTGCCAAGGTCACGATTAAAATTTTGCTACGAAGTCGTGCTCTCGCTTCAACTGTGAAAATAAAACAAAACATGTTAACAAAATTACGAGTTTATTTT
>NW_016192245.1:0-3459 GCF_001687245.7 Rhagoletis zephyria | reverse complement strand
ACAATTAAACTCATCTCAGCGTGGTGTAGTGGCGCAAGTGTCCAGTGGCCGAGAAATCAAAAAATCAAACGCTGCCAGCGACAGTAGTCTTAGAGTTTGTGCTATAACAGCCAGCTCCCTGCTATTCACTACGAGTTAGGCAGCGAAATGAAAATGACATTGACAGAATTTTTATTTTTTTTTTGGGGGTTGGAGTGAAATGTGGCATATTTTGTGGTATTTTCCTTTCTTCGCACACAGTGGGGACAAGAGGTTATCGCGGACTGTTTGTGTGTTTTTTACTTTTAATTACTATTTTCAATCACTTATTTTATAGTTTCCTCTGTTGAATCTATGGGGAATCTGGAGTTCTGTAGGGCCTTGATGTCATCCCTAAACAGACGGATTTCTGCAGCACATTTATATCTCCCAGTACCTCCTTCTCGACCTACATTCTCTCAAGAGAAGAGTAGGAAAGGGCGATTGACTAGAGGAAGGGAGCAGTGAACTTGTTCACAGATGGGTCAAAACTTGGAGGCGGGGTTAGTGGGGATGTCATTTGCCCTAAGCTCTCCATCAGAATTATGCAAGAATGATAGAATACAAGATTGCACATTCCTGCGGGTGATGACGTCAAGATAGCAATGAATAGGAAAGAATAATTGGAGATGGAGGAGAGAAAGAGTGTTAGCTGTCTAACCATGGAGGTCGCCATATTTACATACATATAAACATCTCTGCATACATACACACAATTAGCTAAAATGACGTCACACGAACAGCTGATTCTGTCAAATTCGCCAAGAACAAAGTAGCGGTACTGCTGATTCCGCCACCTCTGTCTCCCTACATCATGAGAATTATGTACATATGTTCAGGCTCTGAGTGCTATGGTGGTGCGCTCTAAACTGGTCGTTGAATGTCTGAGCTCCATAAAAACCATGTCGGGGTATTTACTAATAAGGCTTATTCGGATGGCGGGCCACAGTAACATTCCTGGGAACTGCGTGGCTGACTAATTGCAAGGAAAGGTGCCATTGAAGCGTTTTCACTGGATAGAGAGCAATTGACGATGCCTTCATCCTCCTGCCCTTCACTCTTGGACGGTTGGGCCTCATGTAAGCGTGCTTTGTCTAAAAACTAGCACATGCGCAATTGCAAGAGCCTTTCTGGACCACGGTGAGCCAAGGGCGGTCAAAGAAGCTAATAATGCTTGCAAAGACTACGCTCTTGCTGTTGGTGGAGCTTCTTAAAAATAATTGTGGCATTGTTACTCACGCGGTAATCATAAAACTTTATCACCGGATAAAGAGCGCCTTTATGGTCCGAAGGTGGACGGTCAAGGACACTCCTCACACACACCAAGCCCCTACTCTCACTTCTGGTGGGGGTTTTAAGGGTCACTATTCTATCTGAAAAATCTACCGGACCCTTCGGAATCAGCTCAACACTACCTTCTTAAGTACCCAGCGTTTGCGAGGCTAATATTGAAGTACTTCGTTTCTCCCTTTCTAAATAGTCCCAAGGAGCTCTGGGGCATTGAAATTAGGCGAATTCATAAATACATAATCGGCTCGGAGCATTTTATCGATAAAGTTTAGGGGCCGTTCAAAATTGTGGTATCGCAAAGGACAATCTCACATTGTCTAGGTGAGCTCTGGTTACACGGGTCTTCCACCTTACCTAACCTACTGACGCGGTAAGGTTGGAAATTGCACCTGATCCCTCCAGTGTCAACTGTCAAGAGGATGATGTGGTGGAATGCCCTCAGCGCTTTCTATTAGACTGCCCAGCCTTCTCGCGACTAAGATGGAAATAGTTTGGCTCTCGCTTCCTGACAACACCACAGCCGCTCTCTGGCGTTGAAGTTTGGCGCTTGCGGTGTTTCGCCGACTGAATAATTGCGCTGCGTTCAGCTTTCCAAGAGCGTCCCTACTGGTCATAAACCCCGTATCAATTATTTCAACTGGATTTTCAACATTGGTACGCCATCAGGGAAGTACTAATGTATGTATTTGAAATTCTAGCACCACAAATTAAGTTTTTACTTTTCGAATTTAATAAAAATATTGGTTTCTGAAAATCATTTTAAATTTTCTTTTTTGCACATGCACCAACTTTCGATACAATACCTTGTGCAGCACTCACCAAATATTTTCCCCACTTTTTCCAATAATCTGCCTCAATTGTAACAACGATGATATTTCGAGCAATTGCTTCGTCCAGCAAATATCAGCAATATTTACAGTAATCGCGCCACCGCACAGTGCCGCCTTAGTGGGCAAAAATGGGAAAACTCGTAGTCTGCGATGACTTTTTGCGTGAGCTCATCTCGGAAAAAAATTTCAAAAATAAATTTTTTGAAAGCAAGTGGTGGCTTGACGTTTCTTTTTTTCCCATATATACTAGGTTTTTAGGAAGGTTGTCGTAGGTACTTAAGGACATTATTTATTTTAATAATTCATATACATAAATAGTGTGATATTCAGTTAAATTCGAGTTTGTAAACTGGTGGCAACCCTCTTCAAAATATTTTCAAACTAAAACTCTCTTAAACCTCTTTAGTCTGACACATATTGATACTGATATACATATGTAATTCAATTACCTAATTCCCTTACTTCAAGTTGGATTTAACTTTTTTAAACAGGTGGCAACCCTCCGACGTGTTGCTTAGATGCACCTAAAAGATACAAAATTATAAATTTTCAAATTCGAACGGCATTTACCGTGAAAGTATGACAGTTATCTAAAAACAAATTAAAAATTTGGATTCAGCGTTCTCAAATTTGCTGACACACGAATTTTCATTCAAGTCCGTCCATAATTCTGTTTTTTTTTTTTTTGCCTTCACTTTATATGGACGAGAAGCACTGTGCACGGCCAGCTAATCCACCGTACAGACCGTACAACAGCTGTTGCCGCTAGCAACCATAAGTAACTGTTGTCAATGTCACCAGCAATATGAAGAAGGCTACATAAGCACTTTTTGCCTTTACCCAGACGCTCTTCAGCCAGAAGGCAAAAAATTGGCGAAAAACACTGTAGCGATGCAGGCGCGAACAGATATTGCACAAGTGACTGCCTTGCTCCAAACTGTGGTGGAAGCTTTGCTCTCCTGGAAACATAACATTTGTTGCTATCTCTCTTTGCATTTTGCATTTGACCCTGGCACTAATGTGTGACATGGCACGGTAGGCGGTAATTGCAATTTCAACGTATTCTGTTCACTATTCAGCACAGCTTCATATTATTTTCCATGAACTTATTGTAGCATACTGTTTAACTGGCACACACACACACACACGAACACATTATTCGCCGAATAAAGCACCTTCAACACCACCAACTTCGTACTCAAGCTCGAGTGTTAAAGTTGGTTGAGTGAAAATGGTCGATTGACAGGAGGCTGGTCGAACTGCATAGTGGCATTTGTAGTTAATATGGCCCCATGCGAAAGTACGAGTACTACTATGTAGT
>NW_016192243.1:0-3459 GCF_001687245.7 Rhagoletis zephyria | reverse complement strand
CAAACAAAACAACGACGACGACCTAGAGAGCGAAAGAAAGAAAAGAAGAGGCTAGAGTAGCGAAATGAGGAAAATGAAAGGGAGAAAAAACAAACACTAAAAGAAACAAAATCATCTCCTCCTCTTGACAGCAATGAAAAAAAAGAAAGAGNATCCAAGGCAAAGGATTGCACTGCTGCTGCTGCTGCTGCTGCTACTTTTCGGAAGCAGTACCCAAACTAAACTGAACTGAAGTTCGAAGAAAGAGAGGGAATGTACCGCTGGATAATTCAATTAGTTGGCAAACAGAAAAGGAGGAAAAGAAAGAAATACTGCTCTCTCTCCCTCTCACACAATGGTCAAACAAAACAACGACGACGACGACCTAGAGAGCGAAAGAAAAGAAAAGAAGAGGCTAGAGGAGCGAAATGAGGAAATTGAAGGAGAAAGAAAACAAACACTAAAACAGAAACAAAATCATCTCCTCCTCTTGACAGCAATGAAAAAAAAGAAAGAGAGGAGGAGGAGGACACCTCCAAATCTCGGACATTCTCCTAATCCCCCCTCCTGAAACCATCACAATCACATCACTCTAAGATAAAACTTCTAAAAACCCCTTATAACCCCCCCCCNCCCCAAAGAAAGACCACCTACCTCGAGCATGACACAGCAAATCTGGTAGATGGACTTGGTGATCGCCTCCGCCGTGCCCGACAGCGTCACCGCGCGCTCCGTCGAGTTGGGCAACATCTCGCTGGCCACCTGAATCGAGGCGCCCGTAGACTGTGAAGTAAAGGTGAGAGGAAAAAGAAGGTTAAAAACTCCTCTTAAACTCTACCTAAAAAAATTACAACATTTACCTCTCTAATCTCCTTAATCTTGGCGCCGCCCTTGCCAATCAGAGAGCCGCACTGGCTGGCGGGGACAATCAGCTTGAGCGTGACCGGCGCCTGACCGGCCATCATCGAGTTGACCGCCGCGGAATTGCCCAAACCGGAGGAGTTTTTCCCGTTTGAGCTGGACCCACCTCCTCCATTAGTGCCAATGGAGGTGAGGGAGAGCGTCGAGTGCGACTGCATCATGCCGCCACCGCAGTTTGGGTCCTAGGCAATTGATAGAAAAAACATTAGTTTTAAAAGTTCAAGTTCAAGAATATTCTTTTCCGAAATAAAAAGCTTACCAGATCTAGCCAGCCGCCGACGCTGCTCACCTCCTCAAACTTGCGCGCAATGAGGGCAAAGGCCTTGAGAATGGCGTCCGTCGAGCCGGTGACGGTGACGATGCGCTCCGGACAGGAGCCATCCGATATGGTGATCTTCGCGCCGCTCTAAAGAAAAAAAGGAAAAAGAAGAAAAAAATGGACGTTAAAAGCTGTCCCATAAAACAAAGGAGGGGAGGGGGGAATTCACGGTGCTTACCTCTTCGCGAAATCGCTTGATATTGTCGCCCTTCTTGCCGATAATACTGCCGACTTCCTGCAGAGGGGAGAAAAAGTGTGTATTGAAAATTTAGTACCCGGAATGAAACAAAAAGACATTAGGAAATCTTAAACCAGAGAAAGAGAGAGAGAGAGAGAGAATATTCTACTTCTTTTCATATGAGAGAATGCGTGCGTACGACTCATTATTACTGCTGCCAAAACAACAAAAAAGAGGGAATAAAAAAACGGCTGTTGAGGAGGACGACGGCGACGGTAATAATAATCGGCGAGGATCGAAGAATCGACGGTGGCAAATCCGAGAAAGCATAATAAAAAGAGAACTTTAAAGTACACAAAAGAAAAGAGAAAGCAAAACACAGCCAGTAAGTCTGTGTGTACTGAAAAGCTAAAACACTCTCCTTCTCCCCTTCTCTGCTGGTCGATGCTGCGGATGATGATCGTTAGGAGCCCAGGACCAGATATACCACCGACGATTTAGACGCTTTAAAGTTTAGAGAAGAAGAAGAAGGAAAGGCAGAAAAAATGGCGGCAATAAATAATAGCAAAGGCAGTTATATTACGACGACTACNACGCTTTAAAGTTTAGAGAAGAAGAAGAAGGAAAGGCAGAAAAAATGGCGGCAATAAATAATAGCAAAGGCAGTTATATTACGACGACTACCCAAAAACTACCGCCGCTTCCAGAAGACAATCAAAACAAAGCTCAAGAAGAAGAACTAAAAACTAATAAAGTATAAAAGTGTAACCAGAAGCACAGTCAGTCAGTCAGTTTTTCAAAGGAAGAGACACAGTTGAGCTTAGCTCAGTGGAAAGTGCTAGTTCAGTTGCTGCTCAGTTCTCAGCAGACTAAACACAATCAAAAAGGAAAACGACAATGGGGCAACAGAAATAATAATAACAGTAAAAAAGAATATACAAAAGCAGAAGCAGAAGAAGCACTTCCTTCGGTGACAAAAATAGAATGACAGAATCTTTTTCTGCAGACAGTCATTCAGTCAGCCGACCAAGAAGACAACAGTCTATCGAGCAAAGTAAATGAGATTAACAGAGAGGTCATCCTCTGTTGCCACCAAAGGTCCTCTGTCTCTCTGCTGTAATCTAATCGGATCTAGAGAGGACTCGACGGCCATCAAAAAGCACAAGGCAAAAGTGAAAAAAAGTAAAGTAAATTAGCAATTATGAGACACCAAAATAGGAAAAAAAGGCAGACCAAAGCCTAACCCAGCACAGAAGCAGCTGCTAAACAAACGATGCGAGAGAAAAGTTGCCAACAAAATTGAGCCATACCAACAGCAAGAACAACAAAAGCAAAAGCAAAAGCAACAGAAGGCAGGCAGACATTGTGTGCAGGAGAGAAAACCCATTTTTCTCCTTAGTGTCTACCAGGGCCATTCTCTCTGTTCATTTTTTGTTCCATTCTGTCTGCCGCCACTACTGTCCACTGACCATTAGCATGGCCATAGATCATCGCGTAAAATGGACAAAAAAGCAAGCGAAGAGGGAGAAGAGGAGAGAACGAGCGCTCCGCCATAAATTCGGCAGGAAAAAAGAAGAAAAAGCCATGAACCTAAAAGCTAAAAGAGGCTAAAAAAGAAGAGAAAAGAAACCAGTACCGGCCATCAAAAAGGTCAACTGGAAAATGTGGTAGTAGTGGTGGTGTGCAAAATAGCAATAAATTTGAAGATAATCAGAAAGGAGATGCGGCCTGGCTGCTGAATCTCCTCTGGACCGGAAAATAATTAACTCTTGGCGCGGTCGCCTTGAGGACACAGACACAGACTGGCTGACTGACTGGGAAGGCAATTTCTGTGTCCATTCCATAAACTGGAAGCACCTGGAGCCTAGAAGAAAAGAGAATCTAGGCAAAAAATCCAACAAAGGAGAATAAGCGGTGAACCTTTCTAATCTTCCGCACAAGGAGAAGAAAAAATGGCTGCGAGAAACTGCTTCCACTTGAGGTGAGAGTGGCAGCAGCAGCAGCAGCTACTCAAAACGCTGTAGAGCACTTCTTTGCGCAGCGCATGTAAATTACATTTTTT
>NW_016192242.1:0-3459 GCF_001687245.7 Rhagoletis zephyria | reverse complement strand
ACTTGATACTTTTCCGACTGACTTTAATTGATATTTGAACATACATTTGAACGTGCAATTCTTCTTGACCATAGCAGTTTTTCTCTTTGAATCGTTGGAGAATTACAATTTTGCATTTACTGTAGTGTAGAAGACGTGTGGATCCGATCCGCGTAGCTATATTCCAGATTTTTAGTTAGGATCATAGAGAACTGGCCCAATGCAAGTTTGCTTCGAAATGTACTAAAACGCACAGTGTATACAATCAGGTCAGGTAGTCAAAACAATACCAAATTTTTGATTGCATTGGTTTACATAGTGCATATCAATAGCTGAGTTGAAATTCGACCTATTTCGGCAGCCTGTTCGAAAACGCACCATCTCAGAAAACTTTTCAAGTACACTGCTCTACTTCGAAATTTGATTGAAGAACGCCCTATTTCAGAATTTTCTTAAAAACCACCCTATCCCAGAATTCGGTTTAAGAACTTATCTCCGATTCGGTTAAAAATCGCCCTATCTAATAGGGCTGAAATAGGGCCTTTTTGAATCGGCAGCTGAGATAGGGCGTTTTCAGTCAAATTCGAAAATAGGGCGTTCTTCAACCAAATTCCGAAATAGGGTGTTGTTGCAAAATTTTCTGAACTGGCTGCCGAAATAGCTCGAACTTCCACTCAGCCATAAGTACATATCTGTGGACATTTGACAAAACAACTTAAGTCTATCTTTCACGGGCAAAAAAGCATATGTCGGCAAAGCTCTTTTTACCGTCAATTCAGTCATTTTTTTTTTAATTAAAACATGCAGTTGTTGCAAACAGAAACATTTTTAACGGTTGCAAATAGCGATAAAATAATTTAACATGTCTTTCGAATTGCAACATTTTTCTCTTCGTCGTTAAAATATGTTTTGCCGATTTATGCTATTTTGTATGTCCGTGAAAGACAGACTTAAGTGGTTTTGTAAAATTTCCGCAGATATGTACATATATTTTTTATTAGCTGTCATTTGTTTTAACAGAAATTAAATTTGTACTTTTCACAAACGTGAAATATTTTAGAAAAGAAAATCCAAATAAAAACCCATGATTCAATAATTAAAGGTTGGCTCACTGGTGGCATTAGAGTTTTGATACTCCCTTAACTCTCTTACAAAAGGTTGCACACACACCATGATAAAAACATTACAAGGTAAATTCATTCTCTCAATTCGTCGGCCATGATTTTTTTTCTGACGTTTGCCAACATTTTAAAATCATATAAAATTGAGAATAAAAAAACTAAATTGTTCACGATTGTTGTTGTTTGAGATTGAAAATGAAAATGTGTGTGCGAGTTTGAGTTTTGAATTTTAAAATTATATTCAAGGCGAATTAATATAAGGAGGTGTTACTAGCTCAGCTGATTTTGTGTATGTGTTTCCCCGCACGGCTTCTGATATCAAATTAAAATATTTTGTTTGAATTTCTACACACACTGTTACAGATTTTGACAGTTTATGCCGCCAAAGCAAACACAAAACACATGTAAATTTTTGTTTTTGTTCTCCTGCTATCACCTTATATTAATTCGCCTTGATTATATTGTTGGCAAACGTCAGACTGCCTCTCAATGGTTTTACGTTGTTATATTTTTATCATGCATACACACAGTGCTTTGCTAAGGGAGCCGATTTTGTCAAGAGGGAGCGAGAAAACTGTTTTCTGAGCAAATCCTTTATTACTGAGACACGATCAAAATGAATTTAACAAAGTGTGATTGAATTTGACATTGCTCTCATACGAACCATGGCACAAATAAGTAAATTTTAAGCAAAAAACAAAACCGACTTCAATTCTCATTTAAAAAAAAAAATATATATATACATATTTCATGATCCAATAATCGGAACTAAACCAGATTAGTATGGGACCACCTCTGAGACACTACCTTTCCGATGCAAAAAGAATTATTGAAAGCGGTTGTCGTGGTCCAAAGTTATGCGGTAACATACATAAAAATCAATAAAAAAATTAAATAACAAAAAATATTCTGACGAACTGATAACTTCGTCCTTTTTTGGAAGTCGGTTAAAAAAGGTAGCTCCTTTTAATGACATTCGTTGCTGTTGTTAACTATTTGACTTTTAATAAAATTATGACATTTCATCAAATTCATGTTGCCCGATCGCATAGATTTTTAGATCGCAAGATTGCATTCAAAATAAGAAATCGAAAAAATTACAGCATAATGCAAGGCCAATGATAATACTCACAATTTATGAAACTTCCAAAAATTTTATTCTCCGTCAAAAGTTGTTTATTGAAACTACCTTCTTTTTGGTATTATGATACGAACCATCATATAAATTCAAATTGAAAAAAAAATTGTGTGAATTTTGAATCGTTTCCTTGGCCGCACTGAGTGGTCAGTCACACCTTGTTTAATACACCTTGATCATGATAAAAACCATCGTCAAATTATACCAGGGGAAATAATAAGAGCGAGTAAAAATTTGTTTATTAATTTGACACTATCTTATTTGAAAATATGCCTTTAAAATTATGTATAAGATAGTCGAATGACAGAACATAAAGTGGGAAAGCTGTTTTATAACTTCACCTGTTTAATGCGCCATGAATGAAAATAATATTCAGAAATGTTCTTGTTAGTGTAAGAGCCCCTTGCTCCTTGGGAAAAATACTTGCGAATTTCGTTGCCAGCTACCACTAATATACATACATACGTACATACGTATGTACAAACCATTGTAATGCAGGTGGTTGATCTCCTCCCGTCGTGAAGCGGAAGCGATTATGTCCCATTGACATGAAAATGAAAATATTTTTCTTTTTTAACGCAGGACTCATTTTCAAATCATAATATTTAAACAAAAAATAAAAAAATAAAATAAAAAATAAATGAAAACAATTAACTTTTAGCAAAAAATACCGACTTCAATTCTCATATAAAAAAAAATATATACATATATCTCATGATATTAACCAGATTAGTATGGGACCAAATCTGAGACACTACCTTTCCGATGCATTTCCGAAATCGGTTGACGTGGTTCAAAGTTATGCGATAACATACATAAAAAAAAATAAATCAAAAATAAAAATATTCCGACGAACTGATAACCTCCTCCTTTTTTGGAAGTCGGTTAAAAAAACTAAGAAACAGCGAAGTAATTTAAGTGTTTTATTAAAAAAAATATCAAACTAATATTTAAAATTAAAATTACTTCAACTAAAATTTGACGGTACTTGTCCACTATTCATTACCTACATATGTCCATGTACATTTTTATACGGTACAAAAACGTATGAAAGCTGATAAGCTGGGCTTTTGACAAACAAGTATGTTCCCGTGCTAATGAATTCAAACAAACTATTACTAAAAAAATATTGTTTCGCCAAAATAGCACTTCTATTTTCATATTTACATTAGTGTATTAAAAATCCGTATGTATTAGTTATACATACATTATTTCTTTAAA
>NW_016192241.1:0-3459 GCF_001687245.7 Rhagoletis zephyria | reverse complement strand
TGAAATGAATAGCTGTCTGCTATTTTTCCTCCCCAACAATTTTCTTTCTGTTTTCGTTTTAGTTGGCTATTTTTTCTTCTCCTGCTCTTCGGCGGCAATCCACGCGATGCCATCGACTTACTGAGGTCAGATAGACGCGTTTGCTTCATTGCACTAATGGCGTATGCTGGCGAAAAAAACAAAAAACACTTTGGCCGCTGAGCCACATTTAATGGCGCAGAATGTGCAAAGGATGCGCGCTGTATGGGCAGCTGGCGAACGATTTTCAGTCGCTGACATGACCCTTTTTTGTTCGTCGGTTCTTTTTTCGAAGAATTCTCTTTTTAGTCAACCAATGTCGTTGCTGTTACGCTCTGGCTATTTGCCATTACTTCCGGCGTTTGTCTGCTTCATGGTTTGCTAGTTTGTTGGCACTTTGTGTTTTTTCTTCTAGTTATTTTTTGTGTACATTTTAAGCCATTTGGTATTGGTCCTTTTTTTATTCGAAACCGATTGCTATACATACATACTTCTATTGTATTTTTAAGCAAACTAGCATTCCCTGCTCATTCAAATCGCAATTCTAACTCAGCCAATAAGTGGTTTTATTCTCGACATTTTGTTTTATTTCAAATTTTTATTTTATTTTTTCATAGTCCTTCGCGCACTTTCCAGCGTGTACATAAAAAGCAATGACCGTAACTAGCGTAAAGCCAAAAAGCTAAAGCAGTGTATATGGCTTTTGTGGATCTGTTCATTTTATTTTGTTTTCTATTTTTTCCAAATGTCAGCTAAATGATTGTTTTGTGTATTGGGAAATGTAAGTATTCGTTGGTCATTTAACAGCTCAATTGCAAACAGCCAAACTACCTTGAAAACTGTTATTATTCGCTGGAAAATCATTTGTGAGGTGCTGTAAAAGGCTAACAAGCACATAGTTTTGCGGGCGCACAAAAACAATTTAAATTCACAATGATAGTCATCGAAAAATATAAACTTTCGCCTATTAGTAAACTAAATTTAGTCTATTCTGTCTGAGAAATTTTGATAGAATTAATGCGTGGTAAAATTGTGTAATCACAATCAAATTTAAACTCGAGGTATTAAACTGTGGTTTGGGTTAAAAGGATACCCAGCACACATTAGATTAGGCAAAGTTAGGTTGAAAGGGTATGTGTGGAAGGTTTCGTGCTTTCACTTTGGAATTGTGATTGCTCTCTGTGTCGGGAGGACACACAAGCTCATACAGCTCATCGTTCCATCGTCTGCGGTACTTACCGTCACAAATGCGTAAGAGCTCGTAAATCTGCCGCAAATTTTTTTCTCGAATACTCCAAGAGTCGCCTCATCGGATGTTGTTATTGTCCAAGTTCTGCGTCATATACTAGCACGGGCATGATGAGTGACTTATAGTGAGTAGTTTTCGTACATCTGGAGAGGACTCTACTTCTGAATTGCCTACTAGTGTAAAATAGCACTTGTTGGCAAGAGTGATTCTGCGTTCGATTTCGATGCTAAAATTATCATAGGTTTTTTCTAAGGCGCGAATGCGTTAAAGGTTTGTTTGAGGACAGAGGATATTTCGTCTTGTACTCGTTTAAAACCAAGCCCAATCGCTTTTCTTTATTAGTCAACTTGAAAAAGGATGAACAGACTTCGCGGTTCACGGCGCGGAGACGTTTTCCCCAATTATGATGGAGCTGGTGTTATTGCTCAATGCCATTTTAGCCAGCCATATCAGTTTATCTGGTATACCAAATTCAGACATCCCGGCATATAAGCAACTACTTTTAGTGCTGACAAAAGCGTCCTTTAATTTGACAAATAGATAGTCGATCGTTTTCTCGCGGGTCTTCTCCAAGATTTGGGAAATTGTAAATACCTGATTCTTGGTGGATTTTCCTGGTCTATAGCTACACTGCTAATGCCTAATCAGTTCATTGATGGTGGGCTTCAGTCTTTCACACAACACGGTCGATAATACCTTGTATGGTGGGGTCACCTTTCTTGTGGATTGGACAGAGACCACTTGAATTCCAGTCGTCTGGCATGCGTTCATCTGACTATATTTCGAGTAAGAGTGTATGCATAGAACTTATCAACTCCTCGCCGCCGCACAGTGTATGATTAGGCAGTGGCGATGGACGAAATCATAAATCTCTCGATAGGAATAAGAAAAAATATAGAAAAATATGGGCTCAAAGCTGACATAATGACCTATTAGGGAAAAATAGTGCCATTATACAATCATTATATAAAACACGAAAAAAAGAAGAAATTGTTGAAAAATATACCTAGCCAGCTCCAACAAAATGAAATTGGTTTTTGGTTTTATGGATTTTTCGTGTATATTTTCGAGCGAGAAATTCAAAGTCTTTTGTCAAAAGTTGACTAAGAAATCTTTTAGATGCTCATTTTTACAAGCTTTTATTTATTTAAATTACAATCGTTGCATCTAAATTTTCAACCTTTTTTACGCATTCGACATTCATATAAATTCGACAATTTTTTGTATGGAAAAATGCGTCACAATCAGAAAAAAATTATCAAAAATCAACCCACTTTTTTAGCAATTTATAACTTGCTTTTTATTTTACTAGAATTTAATGGACGATAAAACTGCATGCTCAAAAAATCGGATTAATAAGTTGAAAACTCAGATGCAACTTTTCAATTTAAAAAATGGGTATCTAAAATATCTTTTAGTCAACTTTTGACAACAAATTTAAATTTTTGGATTGAAAATCTACAAGAAAAGTCTGTAAAGCCAAAGCCGACATTTTTTGTTGGACCTAAGTAGCCAGAAAAGTATTAATTCTTTTTTTTTGAAAATTCATTTTTCAGCGAAATTTTTTGGGGTTGTATATAATGATTATAGGCCATTATGTCAGCTTTCGAACAAATATTTTTATCTTATTCCTAATAGAGAGATTTACGATTTTGTGCTCTCAAAGAGCAGGAGTGAGAGTCGAATGGCGAGTAAATTGGCGGTCTGTTGTGATTGCAGCTTTTCGACGTTGAGCTTTCCTTGCATTGTTGGGCGCATATTTTTTGCTGCACAGAGGCAGATGCGTATCGTGGCTGCAGCAAGATAGTAGTCCGAGGNGGTTTCTCGTTTTTCGATCTGGAGACCGCTGCCGTGTTTCGGGCGCCAGCGAATTCAAGTAGCCTCAGTCCGTTATTGTGTTATTTTTCCTTCTCGATGCACTTGAAGTAGTTTGCGTGACGTAAATACCTACAGACCTATTTGGAAAGAACAACTTGCCTTTCAAACTCTGCATCTCTGTTCTCTTTGCTCATAAAAAACCATGTCTATTACGAAATCCTCTTAAGGAATATTCGATATTTTATGACCAATTAAACTAATGTTTATACAGGCATTAGCCCTTTCAGAAACTATTTAAATTGCATGTTCATACACGCGCGTACATTTCGCCAACCAATTATATTGTCTAATTTTTTCATTACTAAAATTGCTTC
>NW_016192239.1:0-3460 GCF_001687245.7 Rhagoletis zephyria | reverse complement strand
GGAACGCGCAACGCTGGGTTCACTCGTTTTGAGTGCCAGTCAAATTGGCATTTCAATGGGTAATTTCATTTCCGGTTTGCTGTTTTGCATCGCTACGATTGGATATTGATTTTCTACTACTTTGGTATATGCGCTTTGCTCTGGTTCGTTGCTTTCGTAAGTGCATCATTTAATGCGATCGCCTTACAAAATAAAATTCAATATGTAATTTCATCTACACAGACTTCTTTGTGCTACAATGCACCAGAGGAAAGCCCATTTGCACGGGAAACGGAAAAACAATATCTGCAAAAAGAAATTGGTACAGTAAGGAGGCGTCAGCAAAGTGTTAAAAAAAATTCCATGGAAGGCCATATTTAAAAATTTACCTATGTGGGCGATGATTTCGGCTACTCTGCAATACGATTGGACACAACTACAACATGCCGCTGAGGTGCCGCAGTTCATAAAGGACGCCAAGCAGCTGCCGCTAACCGAAAGTTTGATCAGTGGATTGCAGAATCAATTGCCGTACGTTATGAATTGGCTGTTGTCGGTGATTTCCGGTGTGCTTGCGGATCTGCTTGTAGACTATGAGATATTTTCGCGGTGACGGTTATGCGCAAAATTATGACCTTTGCTGGTAGGTTCTTTGAATTTTTCTATAATTAAAACAAAGTGAATTTAGTAGGAATTTAAAAGTATCAGTTAAATTTAGAGTAGAAATTATATTTATCTGTTTTTCATCTCTTTCACCTCCACTAACAGTGGCAGTGGCCCCTAACCTATACAATAGCCGCCTACTCCCTTGCTTGAGCTGCAGTGAGAAGGCGGATTTATTTGCCTTTAGCAATTGTGCCATAAATGTGTTGGGCAGTTATTATGCTGGCATTAAATTGACGCCATTGGATATGAGTCCGAATTTTGCTGCTACTCTAATGGGTATTGCGAATGGCATTGGTTCCTTGACGGGCGTTGTAGCGCCATTTTTGAAGGATTCGTTAAGGCGTTGGGTAATTTTTTTATAAACAATTGTATGATAATTTAGATAATTTACTCATCTTTTTTCAGCCACAATTCAAAGTGTTCCCTGCGCTTATTTGGTTAGTTTCTACGTTGCTAATTTCAGGCGATGTACAACCTTTCGATACACTCAACGGAGTCAGATAAAAATGAATAGATCAGTCTTTAGTTATTATTTAATAAATATGTATTTAAAAGGTAAATTGCAGTATTTAATAAATATGTTTTCGGGAGGTTCCTCCCCCGTCTGGGTTGGAGGCTGCTTTTGGTGCTATAAAGTGACTCGAAGGTACAAGTCGTGTTTTTATTATTTTGTATTTTGGGAAATGATGCTGGAGTGACAGTCCCGGGCCAGATATAAATTTGTGTCGTTCCGGTTACGTAGATTCAACTGTCGTGGGAACGGTATATGTAAGTCGAGTTGTTGAGCCAGCCGTGCGGGCCGTTCGTACACGGCAATAATTTTGCCTCGATGGCAACGGGTTGACCCCAATAGAAGTGCCAACATTGAGAGTCGGCTTCCACATCCACCATTGCTCAAAGTGGTTTTGCTTTGTCTTTTAGGATTTTAATGCGCCTTTAACTTCCATACGAGACTGGCGAGGGTTGAAACCTGGTATAAGCTATGCTTAATAAAGCTTTAAGAAATAAATAAAATGAAAATTAAATTAAATCAAATAGAAGCTGAGTGTCGTTTTTGTATTTTTAACCAGAAAAAAATTGTAGTTTTTTGTACTAAAACTGGCTTATGTTACTACTAGGTTACCTTTTTAATAGACCTATTAATTTTTAGGTGTTTTTTTTTATTTTGTCAATTCAGTTTTGTATTTTTTCGAACTTCGTGCGTCAATTAAAAATTGGCATAACCAATGAAAACGAAAAAAAAATTATAAAATTTTATAAAACCAAACTCCATTAATTTCAATTATAAAAAAACAGCTACTAAATGACTGACGCAGAGGATAAACGTCCAGAATGGGGCAAAAAATTGTCCAAATGTAAGTTGCTCCAATGACGAAAAAAAAACCATCTCGTTTGCCATACAAGCGCTCTTCTCTCTTTGCAGTTGTCCCAATACCACAGCGTGTTATCATGTCCATAATGGGATTCTTTTCCATAATCAATAATTATACGCTACGCAGTTGTATTTCCGTTACAATCACCCGTTTGGTTTTAAAACGAACTTATTCAAATGAAACCGCGGCTAGTGGAGAGGTCTGCCCAAAACCTGAATTAACCGAAGAGGAAGAGAAAGTTAGAAAATTCTAGCACTTTTTTTAAATCACAAAAAGAACTCATTTAACATACCTATTTTCTAAAACCACCTGCAGCTGGCTGGCGGTGAATATGACTGGTCACAGGAAATGCAAGGTTACATACTTGGCGCTTTTTATATTGGCTACATTTTGGGGCATTTACCTGCTGGTTTGCTATCCGAAAAATACGGCGCAAAATGGGTGCTGGTATGTGGAATGTCCACAGCTACCATACTAACAATATTTACACCATTGTGCATTCAATTACTTGGACCGGTTGCCTTAATCATTTTACGTGCTATAATGGGTTTTGGCGCCGGCTTCTCATATCCATCATTCAGTGCTCTTTTGGCCCATTGGGTACCCACACATGAGCGTAATTTGCTTGGTGCATTTATAATGGGCGGTGGCCAAATGGGTACGGTGTTAAGTAATAGTGTGTCGGGAACTATTTTGCGTTATACAACATGGCCATGGGTATTTTATACATTTGGATTTTTCGCCGCTTTGTGGATATTGTTTTTTGTAAGTGATGCGTTGGAAGTTAGAAATCTTAAAACTAAAATGCAATTAAAAAAAAAAACAAATTTACTACAGATATTATTGTGCTATAGTGACCCAGAATCGCATCCGTATTTAGGAGACAAAGAGAAGGATTATCTTATGCAACATATGGGTCGACTTGGACGTGATCATAATTTACCAGCTTTCCCTTGGTTGACCGTCTTCAAAAGCAAAGCAATGTGGGTACACATTTGCGCCCAGATCGGACACGATTGGGGCTTTTATGTAATGTCCACTTGTTTCCCGAAATTCTTGAATGATGTTTTACAATTGCAAATACTCAAAACTGGCATATACTCTTCGATTCCATTCTTATTATTTTGGTTTGCTTCGCTTTTATTTGGGACAATATCTGACTTTATAATTAAACGCGATGTGAATAAGGCGACATGTGTGCGCAAATGGATGACATTTATAGGTGAGTGCACACATTAGCATAGATAAATTCAAAAATTCGAATTGCACCGGAATGTGTTACCTTAATCCTCCTTGGTACTACCGTGCGTATTAGACTTACTACCATTTAAAAAAATTTATAAAGTATCTATAAAAAACATATCCTACCTGCGTAGCTCAATGTTATATCTTTATTAATTTATTATTACTAGTGTTCGCCCAGCGGTTGAAATTCAACCGAT
>NW_016192238.1:0-3460 GCF_001687245.7 Rhagoletis zephyria | reverse complement strand
TCATCCCATCCCGATTTTGACTGTCGCATAGTGTTATCGAGAAACTATGTAGTGCAAATTAATTTTCTGTCAAATAAACAGCTTGCTGTATAAATTTTGTTGTAAATACATGTAATTTAACCCTTATGTATAAAGAGGGGGTACCTACAAATGTAGCACCGAGCAACTAAAATGCAAATATCTCGAGAACCAAAGTACCTACGATCATGAAATTTCATGATAGTTAGCCTTGCTCAACCATTTTTGAATACCAAACCGTTTAATAAAACCTTTCTAATAATAAATGGGACCCTTTTTGAAGAGCAAAGCGTACATATAAGCGAATGAAGCAAAAACTATATAAGTGTTCTCGTCCTGCGAGTAATAAATTTCGGTAATTTTTGCTTTGATCTTTCTGACCGAGGCGTCCATGTCCACCACGTGCGATACATTCATCCACTTAACGAGATCTAAAAAAAAAGCTGTGGAGGAGAGTGTCTAAATAGCCGCTTAGCTATCCGAGAATATATTCAGCTTGGTAATCGAGGGTACATTCTCTTTGATGTACCTTACTGTCTCCATAATTGCAAACATTTCGGTCTGGCAAACGCTTGTATAGTCTAGTAGGCGAAACGATAAATTTAGCTTATATTGGTCAATAAAAAAGCCTGTACTAGCGACAAGGTAGGTCGATGAAAAGATGATTTACAACCCGACCAATAGGTGGACAAGTTTACAGCCCATATGAAAAAAGGAATTTTCTACATTTGGTACTAACATAAGCCACTAGAGGATCCTTGCAAGCAACGCCTCGGATCAAAAAAAAAAATGATCCGCTTTATGAACGCAAAATTAATTTCCAAAAAACAAAGCGTTACCATGTGTGACTCAAAGAACACTCATCATTCGCAGTAAATGTGCTGCCATTCAACCAGATGCGAAATGATAATTGAAGTAAATTTTGCAAAGCACTAAAATACGATTGACGCCAGAAGTGTCATGATATTTGAAAAATATTTTACTTGCACATCTACATATGTAGATTCAGATTATACGTTTTGCACAAGAAAATTGAATTAAATAACTTCAAATGTGCACATGAATATTGGGGTGGTTAAAAACACAAAGGGAGTTCAGCTTTTTGGAATTTACTTGCTTTCACGCACCACAGTTATAAAACTCAGAAAAAATGTGTAAGTTTTCTCTTGAAATTGGATAATAAAAATTATTGTTCGCGCCGGAGCTTTGAGCTTTTCCATATATTTTGCTGAAGAAAATTGAATTTGTTAGGAGAGCTGCTAAAAATCCTTAAAAATAAATACATTTTGGTCGAGTATGAATATTTCTCTTCAGAAATATTCCAAAAAATTAATTATGATGCATATTTAATTTTAAAATTTTACTAACTACTTTTTCTTAACTGATAATCTTATCCCTTATATACAAAAATTTATTATTTTATGTCTTCGTAAGCCTACGATGCACGAACAGCTCAACAGATTTGTACAATTTATTTTTCATTCGTTCTTAAAAATTTTATTTTTTTGTAGTGTGTTGAATGGAAATATTCGTATACGATAAAATAATTTGTTTTTAACGACTCTGCAGCGACACCATTAAATGTTACCCACTTTCAATATTCTTCAATTCGGGACGTGGGCGAAAGGTGACTATAGAAACAATGTTGGGCCACCCTAATGCGCAAACCATGCATATGAAAATGTGGATAAATTGTGAAAATTGAAAAGCAAATAATAAAATGGCTGCGAATGTTATAGCATACTAATAGCACACATACAGTACGAGGAATAGCAATAGAGAGAGAGAGAGAGGAAGAGTGAGGAATCAGGCAGGCAACTGCAATGGCTGCTGTAATGGCAGCAGTTATGGCAATAGCATATCAAAATTGTGCTCCATTTTCTATTTGACACACTCGACCAAAAGCAAACGCAACGATGAACACATGCATATTGGTATTTACTAAAAATGTAGATACATTAGGGTGCATCACCAAAAGAAAAAGTGAAATCATAAAATTAATTATAGTTTAAGGCTTCGGACAAAATATTTCCGAAGAATACTAAGATCTAGGTGAGCCAGACTGATTTGAAAATACCTCCAACAATCTCATTTAAACTTTTAAACAAATTTTTGCTGACCTTTAAAGATTAAACTCTTGCCTATATCAACCGAAATTTATAAAATTTCGATTTTTGTAGGTATTTTCAAATCGAGACAGCTCACGTAACTCTTAAAATTTTTCCAAAATATTTTGTCGGAAGCCTTAGACTAACTTAAATTTTATATTTCCGACGGAAAAAGGGTACAGCTTTCTATGGTGTGATGCACCCGAATGTAGAAAACTGTGAAAATATGAATGTTCGCATTTGGGTTCATATGAGACATCATAAATACTTAGCAGCAGAACTGCAGCAATGCGTGCTATTCCTGCATCAAACAAGCTTATCACAAATATCTCGTAGTAGTCGAGTGTTAGTAGACATGTGCACGTGTGCGCGAAAGAGTGAAATTCAAAGTTGGTACGAGTATGCCTGTGTGTGAGCTGCTGCCGAAGTGTAGCTGCCGGAATAGGGTTCATTTTGTAGGGAATGGGCGAAGACAAGACGTGTCACATACACACACACTCACACACATACACTTGCCAACCACTCAGCATACACTTTCATTTGGGTCATCGTAAATACTGGATATTTAGTATTTTCACAGTTGACACAAAGTAACCGAAAGGTCCTTGCTGCAAATTGAAATTGAAGAAAATCACTTTACTACTATCAAGGAGAGGAAAGTTATTGCGCTGACACACAGCCACAGCAACAGAAAAAAAACACCAAGTGAAACTGTTATCGTGTAAGCAATAAAAAACTTAAATTCCAACAACTCTTAAATAGAAATCAGATAAAATGTTCAAACAAAGCTACGTTGGTCAGTCAAAAAATATAAGCGCTGGGGGGGAGTGGGGCGCAATACGCTCACTGACGTACGAAAGTTGGAAAGCTGATGAGCAGTAAATTAAATTTTGCGTCTCGGAGTGCNGCTGATGAGCAGTAAATTAAATTTTGCGTCTCGGAGTGCTGTTTGAGAGTTGAAGTGCAAAATTAATGCAACAAAAACAAAAAAAAAACTGAGTTGTAAAGCAAAACAATGAAAGAGAATCTAAATGAAAATGAAAACTCTTGAAAACAGTGAAGTGCATTTGACTGCAGTGTATATCAATTTTAAAGAAAAAAAGTATGCACCAATTTATCTGCTGGTATTTTTAATATTCTTTAGTAAATTTCACGAGTAAACGTACAAAAAAAAAATAATAATAGAAGCCAGCTGACTTTCGGAATCCCCTCTCCATTGCATAATTTCTTTGCATTCGTGATTTTTTTTTCTTTTTTTTTTTTGTATTTCGCGCTGTCCATTTGACTATTTCACTAAATGAAAACGAAGCACGTGCTAAACAGGCGCCGAGATA
>NW_016192237.1:0-3460 GCF_001687245.7 Rhagoletis zephyria | reverse complement strand
TGTCCAGCAGGTGGAGGACGTCGGGCGAGGCGGTGAGGAGGCGGTAGGCGAGCCCGAGCAGCCAGGGATTGCCCTGGTAGGTGCCCAGCGCGGCGAACCACATCTGCCAGTCGAGACGGGGCTGGTGGGGAACTGCATAAACGGAAAAAGAAAAAAAGTCAAATTTATTTAATTTGATCACTCTTTTTCTTTCCCTCACTTACCATTAAACCGGGGGGCGGTCTTCAGGTCGCCGGGCTTGTACTTGAAGTGGTAGGGCCGCCAGCTCTCCCCGTTCGGGTCGTTGTTGCCCTCGATGATCAGCTCCGGGCGGCCGGGGCCGTCGCCGCCGGTCATCACCCGAAAGAGCCCGTAGCCGGAGACGAGCTGGCGCTGGTGGGCGAGGCCGTACCAGCGTTGGATGGGGGCGGGTAGGGCTCGTAGGGAGGCGCCGCTGGTGTCCAGCTCAGCTAACGGAACTGTGGAGATGGTAAGGGCGGCGGCGCAGAGGGCAATGGCGGCGAGGGTCGTTAGGAGGCGGCCGCTTCGGGCGAAGATGCAGCGGCTCGAGGTGAGAGCGCTGGTAAGAAAAGAAAATGTTGAAAATTAGAACCCTAAAAACAATCCCCTCCCCCAATTACTTACTAGGCAATCGCCCGCACCGACACGTGCAGCAGGCTGAGGGCGCCCAGCCACACCGCCCCCACAATCGCCTGCCCCAGAAACACATTAAAGTCCTCCAGGGTGAAGTTGACCTTGGAGGCGGGGCCGCGGGTGAAGAACTCCTTAAAACTTGTCACGCCTTCCAGGCTGAGGGCAAAGTAGTGCACCAGCAGGTAACCGACTAGGCCGAAGAAGACGCCGCGGGTGGCGAGGCCAAAGCGGCAGCTCTTCTGCTGAGGAGCAGAGGAGCAGTTCTTGCTCGTTGCCGCAGGACATCCTGAAGCAGCGGCATCTCCAGAAGAGGGACACTCCAGCAGCGAAATGCAAAGGGTCAGCGTCAGCAGATTGAAGAAGGTGTAGTTGCCGGTGGCGATGATGAGCAGCTGAAAGGCGACCTGAAGAAGAAAGAAAGAAAAGGAAAGAAAATGAGCAAAACATAAACAATCACACAAAACCTCTCTCTCTCTCTTGTACCTGCGTGATAAAGGAGAACCGCCGGGCGGATCGCAGCGGGACAAAGAAGAGAAAGGGCCCCAGAATCTCCACCAGATAGGTGAGCGCCGTGGCGAGGTGCAGCCAGTTGGCGGGGAGGTGGTGGGCGTACCAGGCCAGCGGCGTCGGCAGACACTGCGACTCAAAGTGGACGTCCAGCGCCCGGAGGGACCACCACAGCGGACAGCGGCTGGTCAGCTTGACGACGCCCGAGCTGAACATCAACTTGAAAAGGAGCCACCGGGCGGGCCAGAGGAGGAGGCGAGCGTCGGGGGCGAGGCGCCCTCTGACGGAAGCGAGCGCCGTTAGGACGCCCACCTCGAGAAGGAGGGCGTCCCACTGGAAGGCGGTGAAGGTCTGGCCGACGGCGGTCAGCGAGCAGTAGAGAAAGTAGAGCACCAGGTAGTTGGGCGCCACGCGAAAGACGGCGAAGAAGAGCTGCAGCGTGGAGAGGAGCGCCCCGAAGAGGGTCACCAGCTCCAGGGCGCTGGTCAGGCTGAAGTGGAGGCGGCCCGAGAGGAGCCAGACAATAGAAGGGCTGCCGTTACTGCTGGCGTACAGCTCCTCGGGGGTGATGGACTGATTTTGCTTTGGGGTGAGCGAGGCGACCAGGTGGCGAAGTGGGAGGACGCCTTCGTCGCCGTAGAGGCCTAGAGGGAGGAGGGTGGAAATAGAACAGGATTTAGTCAATTTCGAAATGTTAAGTGTTAGAAATCGAAAACCACCACAACAACTCACCTCGAATCTGGTAGTAAAAGGAGACAAATGCAAAGAGGTAGCAGGCGGAGACGGCCCAGAGGAAGACGCTCTGCACGGTGGAGCCGGGTGGTTTCGTTGATAATGAAGAGGTGGTGGGCGAATCAGTCTTTGAAGACATCGGACACGACGACTTCTGGGTAGCGTCGGCAAGCAGCTTCTTCTTCTCCGCTGATGATAAGGTAGAAGATGAAGGTGAAACAGAGGAGGAAGAGGAGGAGGATGGCCGAGGTGAGGAGGAGGAGGAGGAGGCAGCTGAGGATGATGTTAATGGCCGCTTTGAGGTCGGCGAAGACTTGGTCGGCGAAGTCTTTGGTTGTGGCTTGCTCACCGCCGCCACCGTCTCCTCCATCTGCTTGGCCAGCTGCTTCTTCGCCTTCTTCTTGGCGTTCTTCTGCTGCTGCTGAGCACTGCCACCACCACCAACTGCCGACGACTTCTTCTTCTCGTCCTCGTCGGGCGAGGCGAGCACCGCAAACTTGGAGCCCTGGACTGGCGCCATGCTGGGTGAGTTTAATGAGGGCCTCTTTCTAGCCGAATTCGCTGAACCCGATTTCGGCGTCGAGTAGTTCTCCAGGTAGAAGAAGCTCGGCGTCCGAGGTGGACTGCGGTTGAGGTCCCGGCGAGGTCCTGGTGAAAGAAATTCTTGGCTGTTCTCTGGTGTTGACTCGGCTTTCTCCGGTGATGAAGGCCGGCCGGGCGCCACGGTTGTGGTTGCTTATGAAGTGATGTCAGAGAGAAAGAGAGAGAGAGAGAGAGAAAGAGAGGCGACGAGGATGATGATGAGGTGAAGAGATGATGCGGCCAGCCAACCTTTAGAAGGAGTCAAGAGCTATATCTGAAGGACAAGAGCCGACGTTGCTGCCAAAAGTGGTCTTGTTTGACGTGTCCAAACACTGAGCGGTACAAAAACACACACACCACTTCTTTTTGTACACTCGACAATTTGTCTTCCTCTCTTTCTATCACCAACGGCGACGACGGCGGCGAATGGAAAGCAAGAGGACAAGAAACGGCGGCGACAGCGTCGGCTGCTGCAGCGGCTGCGATTTGCGGTAAGATAAACAAAAACTGGCTGCGGTGGAGGGCTTTTCGCACAGTAGGTATTCCTATTCGCCACGTCATGTTGAACTTCTAGTGGGAGGGCGCTGTCGCCCACCGGCGGTGCTTAATTAGGTAGCGCTACCTGCCGATCAGGAATGCAGGTAGGGAAATTCTTCCCTGCTTCGAAAATCAAAACAAAATCAGGGGAATAAAATGATGAAATTCTGTGTTTATTGCTCATCCTTCTACTTCGGCTCATCACCCTCAATCTCCACAAAGCGGTGCTTCAGCTCGGTCTCCTCGACGTCGACCACCCGGTAGCCGCTGCGCCCGGTGACGCCCGTCAGCGGGTCCCGCATGACGGCGCCCAGTGCACTGGTCACCACCAGCTCCATCTCTTCAAAGTGGCCGCCGGCGTTGCGGTGGTAGTGCCCGGCGAAGATGGCCCTCACTCCGGCGGCGGAGAACTTGCTCACCATGTGCCGTCGCTCGTTGATGGCAATGTTGAACTGATGAAGAGGAAGAA
>NW_016192236.1:0-3460 GCF_001687245.7 Rhagoletis zephyria | reverse complement strand
GAATTTCATTAGCTTTCATTTGCCATATTTTATATTAATGTATGTATGTTTATCCAGAGTTGAAATTTAATGATATCCTCATGTGTACATTTCAAAATGAACTACTTCAATTCGTTATGTGTTTGCATACCTTCTACATGGGTATGTCGGTAGAGAATAGAGGAATTTTATTGGCAACACCTTTTTTTCGTTGGTTTCTGAGGTTCTAAATATTTTAATGTTATGCACATAAGTTAGTTGTCGAAAGCTTTGTATATTTAAATTATCTTTACCTTAATATATAAAGATACTATGATGTTTGTTTCTTTACGGTGTGATGGAAAACTCCGTAAAAAATAAAATAATTTTGCGGCGAATTTCTGTCACAAGCTGTTTTATTGAAGAATATACCGAATTTAAGCTGTTGTATTTGTTTTTAAAATCTAATTGATTCTTGTAAGTAATTAGCACGAAACTGCATTTCAAAAGAAAATGAGTTAGGGCATTTTTATATTACGGTAGCGGTAAATATTTAACAAATTACTCAAAGTACTCACAGAAATCAGCTCGTTAAGATATTAATTCAAATTATGTATGTATGTAGAGACTCACCTAGAAAGAGAGAAACAAAATTTTAATTATCAAAAATTTAGCTGACTGAGCACTTAAGCTGTATGAAACTAACNTAAAGAAGCCACATTGTATGTACAAAATATAATCTTATCACGCAACATATCGAGCCCTAACTGCCAAAAAAAAGTAAGCGACAGTGATTAACAATTAAAAAAATGGCAAAAAACAGGGCCCTTACTATGTAGTTTGACCAGGGTTTGAACCTAGGTGCTGCGGAGTGGAAGCGCGCACTACACCCCTGCGGCCGACAAAAAAGCCGAATACAATTT
Source organism: Rhagoletis zephyria (assembly GCF_001687245.7). NCBI lineage: Eukaryota > Metazoa > Arthropoda > Insecta > Diptera > Tephritidae > Rhagoletis > Rhagoletis zephyria. Next base: position 2,579 of record NW_016192236.1, on the reverse strand, counting down.
ATTAATATACTAACCAAATACTAGTATACAATATACTATAAAATTTCTCAAGCCATTCCTGGATAATCCCGCTATTAAGTGCACAGATATCATGCTACCGAAATTATCCTACAACGGCAGTAGAATCAATAATCTTCCTCTAGATGTCCTTGAAGAATCAAGGGACCCCCATAATGAAATTCAGCAACAACAAAAACAATTTTTTATTTTTTATTGAATAATTTATTTGTCCTATTTGACAATCAAATGACCTCGAACCTGACATTATGGAGGTTAACGTGCCTCGGATTTGGATTCAGCGAGTCTAAAAGCCCAAAAAAATGTTCAGGTTTATTGAATGAAGTTTTCCCTAACTAACAGATTCGCACTCAGATCGTCGAATGACATAGGAATATAGAGGTTTGGTTATATATACGCAAACTTTTTTTTTTGTAAACCTGTGTTATATTTTACTTTTCAACCGAGATTTGTAATAAAAGTATTTTTTTCGTATTCCAAATTTGCAAGTTGTACAAGTATGGAAAATGAGACTGGCAAAATTATGCCAAATTGTTTAATATTATCGTGAAAGCCAATTTGACAGAAGAATGAAAGAAGTATTCCATAGTGAAAACCTTTCTGACTATAAAAAAAACCGTTCAGTTCAAAACCGGTTCACGTGCCTGATTTTAATAAGTAGAGTCCTCTAGTACAGGGTGGTATCGGACGAACAAAAGTGTGTATGTATGAATGTGTCCGCACAATTTGTGTGTTCTTCAGTACCTACGCATTCAATTCTTGTGAATGCTTTTACTTTCTATTACTTTGTGGCACGATTGATTTTCGGTTTGATTGATGATCACTTTAATTGCGGATATTAAATGACAGTACACATTTACATGGTTCATTTGGTTGTGGAGTTCGAAGTGAATACTGATACGAAGAACCTAATGCGGCGCGAATGGAAAATGTTGGAAAAAACTATGAGATAATATTTGATAATTTCAGAGATTTATTATTTTTTTTCGTTTAGTACTTACGTACTCGTATTTCTGGTTTTTGCTGAAGGAGATTTCATATGTGTCAACAAGTTTGACACACAAAATACTAGGGCTGATTTTGGCGGATTATGAAGTGGTGAGGTGTGGGATTGATGGAAGAACAATAAAGAGGAACAGAATAAACTTGGCGATGTGTGGCGCCACAATATTGGGTATCTTAAGTGACGACAGGTCATTTATTGAAAGCGCTTTGGCGGGGAAAAAATCAAAGTCGAGGAGAATGAAAAATTAGTATGTACACATAGAATGATAGATGTTTTGTAAACTTCACTTTTTTCATCTATGTATGTATATTTGGTTTAACTTTACTTAAAATATGTATTAGAATACTAACTTTCAGCATACATACATACATACATACTCGTAATTTAAAAAGGAAATGATATTTAAAACGAAATTTTTGACAGATGACTATTTAATTTTGATGATATTTTAAAGAATCATTTACAATCCACCTCAGCTTCCCCATGAATAGAAACCTATTCATTGTGTTAATAGTTTGGCCTGAGTTCTTACAAAAATAAGACTACGAAGGTGTTCTTTTTTTATAAAATTTCATTAAAAGAGAATTCGTTTCCTTATATCGATTGGTTGTAAAGACTTAATTGGCAGCAAAACATTTAATAGTTTCCCAGAAGATCTAACCTTAAGTAATGATGTCATTCTTAAACTCATTGCACGCAAGTCGCTGCCATTAGATGTCCGCAGGCAATCGTGCGCTGAAGGGAAATTGCAACACACAAAGCAGTTGTGAACCCCCATCCCCAACCCCATCAAGTCGTATTCATCAGAGAGAAATTGCTGTATTTAAAAACCGCTTTGGTAGTGCTGAATTGAGGTCGCGCGATTCATCGATTCAAGATTGACCTGTTAACTAAGTGGAGTGAACATATCGACGTGACGGTTTTTCTGCCACTTAGTGCCGAATTTGAATAGGGATTTGAATTTAATTTAATAAAGGAACATAATCGTTGTCAGTAGTGGTTCAGTGAAAAAGAGCTTTGGCAGCCCGGCTATGAGATGGGAAAATTTTTGGAATGTAAACGGAATGTCTTATTAATCGTTGTGTAAAGATAATGCGCTGGGTTGTTTATTAACATGCCTGCAATTTTAATTCTAGTAGCTGTCAATTGATACAAAACTCTACAAAATTCATTTAACTTTTACCAATAGGCAATAATTTTAAGCCCTTTAGTACAGTACGATTTGTGCTTCAATATTACTTTGCAATGACTAACTTTCTAGTAACAAGTTGAAAATTGCAAAAGTAACCATGTGAGTAAATCAAATTAAATTCTTTTATTTTACAGCTATCATATTTCAATGAGCTCATTTATTTTCATTTCCCATCTCATTGGTTCCCTCTTCATTTTTTATTGAATATTTATTGTTATGATTTCAATGCAATTAATTACAAAATAAAGAGGCCAACAATATTAACTGCACTTTAGCGCACTGAGGGGTCAACAACAAGGATATTGCGATGAAGTGCATATACAGTATTGGACATATCTATAGCACCCCCCTTTCAAAGCGATA
>NW_016192235.1:0-3460 GCF_001687245.7 Rhagoletis zephyria | reverse complement strand
GACAGCTCAGTGATGCGCTCACTTTTTCGCACTAAGCTCTCAGGGCGCTTTTGAGTGCTGAGACTGTGCCTGTCTGCATTTTGTTGCCTCTTCTTTTGAAGGTTTTCCCCGTAGTGCTCTCACGGTGCCAATGATGTTGCTGCTGTAGTTGCCCTTGCTGTCAACTTGCGGGTCCGGTTCGGGGTTTGTTTATTCAGTGTCGTTTCAGAGTTTTCAGACTGATGCTGCTGCTGCTGTTGCCGTTCTCGCCGTCTCTGTTGTTCTTCTCTTTGCACCGGGCATTGTAAGCTTGAGTAAACTTTTTCCCTCAACTTTCAAGCTTTTTCACTCACTGCACCCAAACGCACACAGTTTGCTCTTCAATTGATTGGCTTTTGAGGAGAGAGGGTCAAAGTAGAGAGAATGAAAATGAGAATGAAGCAAGAGCTGAATGGTGTATATTTAGGTCTCTCTTTCCTCTCCACTCTCTTTAATCGGTGTTGACCATTTAGATGACCGTTAATCTCACTTCACGTAATAACAGTAGTAGTAGTAGTAAGGCCAAAACGATGCTTGTCATGCAGACTTAGCAGTGCTCGGTGCAGCAGTGTTATTTATATTATTGAATTCTAAGCAATCAGTGTGTGCACTGTTTTCTCTGGTAGTAGTAGCTTGCTATTATTTCTTTTTCTCTTCCTCTACAACCTCCACTTGACATTTTCATCTTTCATTGAGCTCTGATCATTTGTTTTCTGCTTTGTTTTACAAAACGCTGCTTTTTGTGCTTACGTTTTTTTGCTGACGTTTGTTGTTTTTTTTCATTCTTACCTTTTTTCTTGTGACCACCTTAAAAATGGCAAACAAAAAAGCTTTTTTGTAAAACTTTTTTGTTTTTTTTGTGCTTTGTGTTGTCAACATGTTTTGGCAGTTAAAAGTTTCTTGACTTGCTTTGTATTTTAAAAAGCAAGTGCGTTAATTAANAAAAAGCTTTTTTGTAAAACTTTTTTGTTTTTTTTGTGCTTTGTGTTGTCAACATGTTTTGGCAGTTAAAAGTTTCTTGACTTGCTTTGTATTTTAAAAAGCAAGTGCGTTAATTAACTTAATTAAATTTACAACGATTGAGACATTTTCAAAAACTTTTTGTCAGAAAGAGTATTTTTTTGACTATTTCTGCTGGGGATGCTTTTGGGGAGGTTATTCGAGTGCTGCCGAACTGCCACTGCCTCTAACCGATGATTAATCTTTGCAGTTCTGGCGCATTTGCTCTCACATTTTTTTCCGTTCAATTATTTTGTGTGTGTGTGTAGATCACTATTGCACTAACTAGCACTTGTCGATCTAGCTGCCGCTGAGAAAAAGCTACCACGTCTTCCATCTCCTTCAGCAGCTTTTCGTATTTGATGAACAGTAGTCTCTTTCCTTGCTCTGTTGCAGTGCACAAACTGTTTTTTTCTCTGCTAGACGCTCACTTTGACAGTGCCCAATTGATTAAGACCGATTTGCCCTGATGATAGCACCAGCACCAGCACCAACAACAGCACTATCTGCCACACCAACTAAGCTGCGATTTTTCTTGCTAAACTAACTTTTTTAAACAAAAAACGCTGCACTGCAACTTTTTTTGTCTGATGAAATTGTCTGGTGCAGTAATTTAAAATTTCAATCCCGACACCATTAGTTTTGTGTTGTTCATCAGTGAAAAAATAACACAGTGTGATGCCTAGATTGTGATGGCTTTAAATTACGACGACGACGGCGCCGACTAATCTGCCCTGACAGAATGGTTTTAGGGTGGCCCTACTCAGGCTCAGCAAAAAGAGAAGAGCGCTGATTTCGCTTTTGCCCCTAATTCTTTTTTTCTTTCATGATTGACGCTTTTCAATTAGTCAGTTGGATAGAGACCATGTGAGAGAGAACGAAACTGTAAAGAGGAAAGTGAACGACACTGATTTGCTATCTACCCAGGCTATTGTTGATGACTGTTTCCGCACACTTCCTCCTTTCTTTTGATAATGTTTGTCTGCCAATGTGTGCCAGCCACTTTGATGGATTCAAGTTGACACCACACTCTGTGTTGGTCTGTGTATTGGATCAAATAACGCCTCTGCAGTAGTAGCCAAACCATGAGCACCAGCCACCCAGATGAAAGGGGTTTAATTGAGTTACCATGCCTACAATACACTTTTTCTTCTGTCTGTCTAAATGTGCTGCTGTTTGTGCTGTTTCTTCTGTCGGTGACGCACACTAATAATAATTGCAACTGCTGCTGCCTGTCTGCCAAACTGATGAAGTGCAATTCGCTCTCTTTCTCTGAAAATAGCAGTCAGTGAAGTGTCCAGTCTGGTTCAGGCCAGTGACTGCTGTTTCAGTGTACTTCAACAGAGTGAGATTGGCCAGCTACAAAGAGAAAGAGAAGTCTCAATTAATTTGCCCAGTTGAAGAACGGTGCAGAAATAGCATCAGCTGTGCAGACAGTTGTCCTTCTTTTTCCTATTCTTTCCACTGAAATACAAAGTTGCAATGTGAAACAGCTCAACAATTCTACTCGTTTTGACAGGTCTAAGAATAGCTATTTGGGATGATAATGCCAGACAAAAGTTGGAATGGTGCAAAGAAAAGTGAGAAGGGAAAATGCAGGCTTTCCTGCAGTGCAATAACGTGTGTTCCACTTTGTCTGCCACTGACTTGCCATTTAAAGACTTACCACTGAAAGATTATACTAATGATATAATTGAATTTGTACGCTACACGCTGTCATCTTACTGATAATGAATAATCATCAGTGATCTGCAGAATTTCTTATTACTTGGCATCAATTACACTTACATTGTTACCCTTTTTGAGCCGTTCAATTTTAATTTGTCTAATTTATTAGTTTTGTTTGCCCACACACTCACGTACTACATTGTAAACTTTTTTTAATCAAAAATGTGTGTCACGTTTCTCATTTGCGGTTTGCAATAAAGGAAATGGTTTTTTCTTACGCACTTTTTTCACTACAAAAAACAATGAAAACGCACATTTTAGATTTTTGTAATATTAGTTAGTAAGCTCAGTCAGTCGTTTTATTGTCCAGAAAACTGATACAATTTCATTAACTGCCCATTACTGTTGTTTTTTACTTTTTTTAACTTTGATAATTTTGGTTTTTTTGTTGTTTGGTTTACTTTGATCAATTTTCAAATAACTTTTTTGTTTACAATTTTTCTAAGTACGTTTGACATTTTTTTGTTTTGCTTTGATTGTCATTAATAATTGAGTGCTAATTAGAAGCTGCATAGTCAATTGGCGTACATTTATTATTGGAAAAAAGAATTGCCTGTTCAGTTTGATATAACACGGTCGCAGCAGCTGTTGTAGACTGAAAAGTGCACTAGACTGAATATTTGCTCTACTCTGAGTTTATCGATTTCCTAGAACTGTGTGTGTGTATTGTCAACTGATAAATAGTTGTAGAACAGCAGCAGCAGCAGCTAATTAA
>NW_016192234.1:0-3461 GCF_001687245.7 Rhagoletis zephyria | reverse complement strand
AAAATTTAGACGGGTATTTAAAAAAATTTCAAATGAGTGGGATAGATGAAATTTTATTATAAAAAAAGTGCGCTGATAGAGGGAAAAGAGCAAATTGCCTAGGCATTGCAAGATGGAAAAAAAACTATCCATTGAACTGAAACTAGTTATCGGCACTGATGGAAAGTTTATTGTTCTAACTAATAGTTGCGGCCTTTCGCTGCTTGATACTACTAATATACTATACTGTAAAAATCGTTTGCAGAACAACCCCACTAACGCTTGCTTACATGCCAGTTTTTTATGAACACTATAGCAGCCTTTTAGGCGGCTAATGGCTGGTCTTGCACGCTAATAGCTTTAATATGCGCCACATTGTTGATCCTTTAGTATATTAACTAAAACATAAATGTGTTTCAACTTTTCAGTATATTGTAGTATAAAGTAAGTCTGAGTGTAGCATACTTTTATGCGCTTTAGCTTAAACTCTTAAGCGTTTAATGTATATGGGATATAAATTTTTTATATTTGAATTTATATGCCACATAAACAATTTTAAAGCATACTTTTGAGTTGCTTTATAATGTGCTAAATGCTTTAATGAACCGCTCATAAGGGAGATTAAATCATAATGACACCTTAAATTATGAGCATATGGATTTTGTTTTCACTTAGTGTCATTTTAAGTAATTCGCGCTTTGAAACAATTGCTGGCGACGCAAGTAAGTACTTCAGCTAATACGCAGTGGGCATGTGAACATAAAGCTCTTGGAGTGCTTTTGAAAAACTGCAATACTGGTCGCGCTTTTAGAGGCTCAGGCGCCTAAAATTAGATGAATATAATTGCGAAAGCATTTTGTGACAAAAAAAAAAATAAAAAAAATTTTGCAATTTTTTTTTAATTTCCGCAAGAACGAAAGCCCAAAAAAGTATACGATACTTTTGATCTGCTGAGTATAACATTTTTTGCAACAGACAACTTCTTTGGTGAAATAGTATAAAATGATTTGAAGTAGTCATAGATAATAAAAATAAAAAATGCACAAATATTAAGTTTCAAACAAAACAAAAATTATAATTTAGTGGCCATTTAACTAAATTTATTTGAAAAATGAGCTTAAAGTATCAAAATATAATAAATCACTTTTAATTTCAATTTTAGGTTTTGAATTAAAAAATGTTTGCTTTCAAATTGATTAAAATTTGCAAGTTTAAACGCCCAAAAAAAATTAAAAAGGAATTTAATTTTTAAATCTATAACTTATGCCGAATAAAAATTTAATTCCCCATACACAACATACATATATGGTTCATAGTTTTAAAACAATATAAATCGTATGCATTTTTTGATTAATTTTAATTTTTCAGTTGTTGTTGTTTTTATATTTGAAGTAACCGCCTCATTTAAATATAAAAAATCAAAACCTTGGTTTAAGTTTTGATTAAAAATTTCATTTTTTTTTATGTACTTATTTTAGATTTCATATTCAACAATTTTATTTAGCTTGATGTGGTATGTAATTTGTACCATTTATAAATTATTGTCCTTTTCCACAAAAATTTTGTATTAAAAGCGGCATAAAACTCACTAAAATTGTTGAATTAAACTTTCATTTTTTTTTATTCAAAACTAGTTGCTTTATCTTAAATCTGAGATATTTTGAACTAAACTCCTATAAAAAAGCTGAAAATCACAGACCAAAAACTAAAAAATTTGGACATTTAAAATTATGCAAAATTTAAAATATAACAACTATATTTAGTTTTTAGTTTACAAACTTTCAGCCATGTGCTTAAAATTTATTTATATTTATATTTAAATTACTTTTGTTTAAATATTTTTTTTGTTTTTGTTATTTTCCATTTTTTAGAATAGCTGCCTCATTTAAGAATATTTATTCTCGAATTTAAAGACATAAGATGTTATTTTTTGTTTGAAAATAGTCAGTGCAAAATTACACTAGAAAAATAAAAAAAAAATAATTCTGGAATTTCACAATTTAAAGACATAAGATGTTTTTTTTTTTGTTTAAAAATACTCAGTGCAAAACTACACTAGAAAAATCAAAAAAAAATTCTCGAATTTAAAGACAAAGGATTTTGTTTTTGTATTTGGAAATACTCAGTGCAAAATTTAATTTGAATAAGAATAACAAAGAAGGCGCCTTAGATTTGGGCATAACAACTTTAATTTTCGCATTTTAAATTTTTAATTTTTCCCTTTTTTATTCTTCAATACAAATTAGTTGTCCCATCTAAAAATAATGTATGTATATAATTCTACTTTTTCGATCTCCACTAACTAAAAAAAATTGCAAAAATAGTTGAAAAGGAAAGCGCGCTTAAAATTATGCTACAGATGGTGAGATAAATATCTATCAATTCACTTAATCTAATTTATTTTCTTACAGACAAGTATTTTCATTAAAAACCACTCCACCAGACGATTACGTATATAGTGCTGGTGGTAATTTCAAAGACAAATTCAATTTGGTGGAAACAAATGTGTTTCACAATCCACCGAAAAAGAAAAAACCAAACGAATGATAAGATCCAACAACAACTAAAAGTAGATAAAAATAAAAGCGATGGGAATTTCACAGATTTTGGAGCTCTGAAATGTCACCAAAGCAACAGCCGCAATTAAAAGTAATAGCCAGTAGTCGGAAAAAGTAGCCAAGCGCCTAAAAGCATGGTTGGTTTTGGTAAAGAAAATTGGCATGCCAGAAATTCCCTTACTTTTCAAATACTTGTGTAATTAAAGAACAAAGGCCGCTTGAAGGCAAAAAATTCTTAGTCACAGTTTTCATTCCCCCAAATCATGCTGCTAGCTGCCAGCGCCTAAAAATATGCCATTAAAAGTGTGTCAAGTAACACTTTAAAAGCTAAAAATGGCAACACTTGAATGACTAAAAATATATCGTCAACAGCAAAAGATGCTGATTTACAAAATTTATATTTAAATATCAACGACATGTGCGGCATGGTATGCAAAATATATTTAGCAGCACCTAAAAGTATGCACTTAAATGTTAAAATAAAAAAAACTGCAAATATGTATAAGAATAAGAAACAGCATAAAAGCCAATACAAAGACATAAAGTGTTGCCTGCATTTAGGCGTTAGCGCGCACAAGTTAAGTGACACTAACCTACAAAGCGCATATAAACTCATGTAAATTTACACCTACTTTGCTATCGACCCGTCCCCTCAAAGTACTACAGCCCCTCCCTGCAATCTTTGCTAAAACACTACGGATAGGCTTTTCGTTTCTATTTTTTGCTTTGTTTTTTGTTTGCCGTTTTCAACCCTCATGTGTGTGTAGCTAACTTTGCATTCGGCCACAATAAGTGGGTGCCCACAACCCCGGAAAGTGGAGCAAACTCGCCAAGAGTGCTCTCATGTATTATATATATGTATATTTACTTGTGTGTGTATGTATGTGTGCTTTGTTGAATATGCGCTCACATTATTCTAACCTA
>NW_016192233.1:0-3461 GCF_001687245.7 Rhagoletis zephyria | reverse complement strand
GAAGATTCTGCAGTGTAGCAGAGCCACGTGCAGAAACAGCGCTTTCACAACACAACCAAAACAAATCGTTCACAGATCACAAGAGCGCACAAGAGCGCCCGCTGTAGTACGCTGAAGAAAGCGTCCAGCTTCCAAAAATGTTCAAAAAGTAATGGTTTGTGGTTTAGTATTTGGCAAAATGTACAGTATTTCTCCCATTTCTCCGTTTCAACAACAAAATAGAGTTCATGCATTGATTGATTGATTCCTTTTCAACTACCTAAATGCAACATTATCACTACTGCTGCTGTTGCTATCACTGCTATCTACACCCAGGGCGTCTGCGAGTTGGTCTTGAGGTAGAAGAGCGTGCTGGCGTTGGCCGGCGGCAGGTGCGACCGGTCGGCGTAGAAGCCCATCTCCACCTGGTACTGCCCGGCGATGAACTTCTCCACCGGCTCGTCAAAGTCGGGCTTCTCCGCGAGCACGTCGGCGGTCAGAAAGCGGCCCGGGTTGGTGATGCTCCACCCGAAGAGCTCCAGCGCCCGCAGGTGCGACCCGGCCACGGTGAAGGTGCCCGCGCCCGGCTGGTGGTAGCCAAAGTTGGGGTAGAAGTCCAGGTGGCCAATGGGTATCAGGCTGCCGTAGTGGTTCACGGGGAAGAACCACTCCGACGGGTCGAGCTTCGAGTCGTAGCCGTCGGTGTGGATGACGTCCACGAAGGGCGCGTCGCCCGGGTTCAGCGTCGGCGAGTTGGCCACCTTCTCGAAGCAGGGGCCGGCGGGGTCGAGGCCTGTAAAAGGAAGAGAAGTTAAAACAGTTAGAAGGTTTAGAAAATAGGGGTTAACAGTACTTACCGGTAATGCGCGACAACGCCTTCGACTCCCGTCCCGCGACGCCCATCACGTGCGCCCCCAGACTGTGGCCGATGCCGTAGATCAGCAGGCCGCGCTTCACCTCGCTAATTGCCCGGGTGTAGTTGGCCAGCCAGTGACCGACGGTCATCACATTGGAGGCGGCCTGGCGGTAGCGAAAGACGAGCAAATCGGCCCCGCCGCCCCAGCCGAGAATGGCCACCGTGTGCTCCTGGCCCTTGTTGGCCGCCGTCCGGTTCAGTATGTCGTCCTTGTAGGAGTGCAGCCAGTCGGTGTCGAAGTTGTTGTGGAAGCCGTGGGTGATCAGCACCAGGCGGGCGGAGTCGAGGAAGCCGCCGTTGAGGAGGGCGAGGGCCACCTCGCGCGGATTCGAGTCAAAGGTGGCCTGAATGTCGGGGCGGTTGCGGTGGTNCAAAAGGAAGAGAAGTTAAAACAGTTAGAAGGTTTAGAAAATAGGGGTTAACAGTACTTACCGGTAATGCGCGACAGCGCCTTCGACTCCCGTCCCGCGACGCCCATCACGTGCGCCCCCAGACTGTGGCCGATGCCGTAGATCAGTAGGCCGCGCTTCACTTCGCTAATTGCCCGGGTGTAGTTGGCCAGCCAGTGACCGACGGTCATCACATTGGAGGCGGCCTGGCGGTAGCGAAAGACGAGCAAATCGGCCCCGCCGCCCCAGCCGAGAATGGCCACCGTGTGCTCCTGGCCCTTGTTGGCCGCCGTCCGGTTCAGTATGTCGTCCTTGTAGGAGTGCAGCCAGTCGGTGTCGAAGTTGTTGTGGAATCCGTGGGTGATCAGCACCAGGCGGGCAGAGTCGAGGAAGCCGCCGTTGAGGAGGGCGAGGGCCACCTTGCGCGGATTCGAGTCAAAGGTGGCCTGAATGTCGGGGCGGTTGCGGTGGTAGAAGACCAGCTTCGGCTTGATCGTCTCAATGTCCCAGGGGTCGGGCATGGTGAGCAGGGTGACGTTCTTCAGCTTCTTCAGCACGGCGGCGCTCTCCTCGTGCACCTCCTCGAGGAGGCGCTCCTCCTCGGCGCGAATCGCATTCATCACCGGCTCCGATTCGGTGTCGTTCCGCGGCCAAAAGAGCGGCGGCGATGATCTTCTGGTTACTGTGGCTGCTGTTGTTGCGGCGGCTACTGCGGCCGCTGTTGTTGTCCGAAGCGGCGTCCAGGACGTGCAAAGGAGGAGGAAAGAAATGGTAAAGAGTGATTGAAGGAACATTGGGTAGGTCTTTTGCTGAGGGCTGCTGTGTTAGTGGTTAGCTGTTGCTGATTGCTGTGAGTTGCTGGCAAGAGTGGTAACAGGCAGGCAGGCAGACAGTGGAGTGCAAAGGTAATATCGGAATGGGGAGAGTGCGGGAGGTACAGGAGTTGCTGAGCAGATAGGAGGGGGATGCAGAGTATTGGTAGTTGCAGTAATAGTAGTGGTGGAAGCAATGAACGGAATGAGTGCAGATGTAGAAGAAAAGAAGTAAGAAGTAAACATGAGGAGAAACTTCGAGCTCTGAGAAACAGCAAGCTGAGAGAGAGACAAGCTGCTGTTGCGAGACAACCGACGAGTATTATGATGAATGCAGGAGGAAAGGCATGCAGATAAGGAAAAGCAGATAAGCAGAGAAAGCTGGTTACTTGAATGTGTCGCCAGTGAGGATATGCCGAGGATGACGGCGAAGACGGCGGAGATGCGCCTGAATGACTAGGACAACTAGGCGAGGGACTGGCTGAATGGCTGGCTGGAGTGAAAGAGCTGCGACGAGGACACCAAGCATCAAGAAGAGATCAGAGGGAGAAAGAGAAAGAGCAGGCGCAACAAGCACTGAAGTGCGGACAAATCGAACCAGATTGTTATCTTCCGCTTCTATCTGAGTAGAGGAGGTCTAGCCAAAAGAGAAGAGTGAGAGAGCGGATGCGTCAGCGGCAAATCTGAATCTTGTGATGGCCGATAAATTAGGATGGCTTGGATGTTGCAACCTTGTACAAGAGGATGCAAGTGGTGGTGGTGATGATCAAAAAGCTCAAAGCGCACTAAAGAGAAAAGAAGAGTGGGTTTGGCAGTTGTCAGCTGTTGTCTGCTGATGATCACAGAGGGGTTCCTTCAAGGTAAGGCAGGCAACAAAGGGATGACATCAGTGTGTGTATTATGCTAATGATGTTTTAGTAAGCTCCAGAGTGTGTCGCAACAGTGTCCACCGCTGTCTTCGATGTTGCTGTTGCTGTTGCTGTTATCACCNGTATTATGCTAATGATGTTTTAGTAAGCTCCAGAGTGTGTCGCAACAGTGTCCACCGCTGTCTTCGATGTTGCTGTTGCTGTTGCTGTTATCACCATCGAGGATGATGTCAGAGGATGATCTGTTGCGCATCAAGTGACTGCTGGCGGCTGGCGGCGCTCGCACCTTAGATCTGCTGCTAATGATGATAGGGAAAGCACCTTTAATTAGTTCAGATCACCCTCTTCAATCCACCCAAAACAGACATGACCCTCACAAAGACTTACCTCAAAACAATAGAAATCACAACAGAAAGAATCAAAAGAAAAGAATCCTCGCTGCTGCTGCGGCCGCCGCTGTTGCTGGCAGCAACTGAACAACAATAACAACAGAAGC
>NW_016192232.1:2859-3469 GCF_001687245.7 Rhagoletis zephyria | reverse complement strand
AAAGAAAGAATTCATAAAAATCCGTATATTCTATTTGTATATAAAAAAAAAGGAGCAAAAAACCTTTTTTAACGCTATGTGGATAGAGAAGAAAACATTTTAGGCCAGTGCGCTTATGCCGACTATGGAGTCAGTGACTATAGTGCTGAAATACAGTGCAACGCCAACGTGGGACTCCAGCAGAACCTAGGAATNATTAAGGTAGAAAGACCAAACGGCGCTGAGGCATATGTTTTTAGCGACGAAAATTCAGACCCCGATGAAAAATAAGAAGAATTGTCTAAGCTCAGTGGCTCTGAAAAAGCTTGCGAAATTAAGTTAATATTCGACAATATATTTTTACAAATAAAACAAACACATAACCTAAATCGAATTGTTTTTTTAAATTTGGTTTCATGTATTTTTGGATATTTCGCTGCCAACTATTCAATAATTTATCAATTATTTAGAGGTTAGAATAGTGTTCAGAAAAATTACTAATTATCGCGATATTTTCCCAATAGTTTCATCGCTAAACTCACTTGTACATCACCAGCTAGATGACATGTGTGAGCGAGTGAACATACTGTAAGGCAAATGCGCCCGTGTGTGTGCAAGAAAGGGATGCACT
>NW_016192232.1:0-2849 GCF_001687245.7 Rhagoletis zephyria | reverse complement strand
TGAATTCTCAAATAATAAGTCAGTTTCACGCTAGTTCTTTTAAAGTAAATTTGTGCATAACATTTAGATATCTACTATTTGTATGTTTCACAGCATGCTTTCGATAAACATCGACTTCACATCACTGCGGTTGTTCTGGCTATTTCACACAATTAACAAGAAAATGATACCTTATTCTTTTGCATAATCATGCAATGAAAATAAACGGATGATCAAACTTGACATTATTTAATAAAAATGTAATTTTTCCAAAATATCGTAAAGAAAAATCGATACATTTTCACACTCGTTTTGCTATATCGTAAACTAAGTCGAAACTACTTAGTAGAAGTCTGAAATGCGACTATGAATAGAGGTACATTTTAAGTTGGTACTTAAATTTAAGTTGCAACTTTGTTAGTTTCGACTTAGTTGCTGGACTATGAATACGCGCCAAAGATAATAAGGGTATTCATCAAACCTTATAAATTCATTGGGGAAAATTTTCCAATACGGAACCCGGCTTAAAAAAAAAAACAAAAATTAGGGGGGTTAGAGCGGCTTTTTGTTATTGTAAATCTGAAAACCCCACCCTCCGGAGGCTTATAGTTTTTATGAAAATTATTTTTAAGTTGCCGAAAATGTCAACTTCAACCTCACTTTTTGCTTTGTAAACAAATTGTACTACAAAAAAGCACTGAAAACGAGAAACAATTAAAACGGGCATTGTAATAAATTTTTTTTTTAAATTAAATATCGATGTATTGATAATAAAAGTGATTCAGTCTAAAATCGAGAGATTTTGTAATAAAAATGTTAACTTAGTTATTTATCGAAGTATTGATTTTTATGGGAAAAGCGGCGCAGGCGAAAAATTTTAATAAAACATCGCGCGAGTTTTTATTAACAATTTTCATTATTTATCGAAGTATTGAAAATTTTTAATAAATAATCGCGCGATTTTTACGTTTTCTACATTTGTGTACTTTGAACTATAATAACACCAGTAAATATTATTTCCCCGCGAAAAAAGATGATACCGTTATGATCAGGAGTAAGACTCTTATCGATCCTAATGTTAATATATTTAATAAGAGCAATGTACGTATTGTAAACTTATACCCTAATTATACGCACTTATTTGTGGTGTATTTTTTTAACGTATGGTAGCATACATTTTGTGTTACTGTCAGCCATTGTTATTTCTGCTTGTTTGTGAAATGTGCAAACGTTTGTGAAGACAGTTATGGGTTACTGTACGCCGCACAAAATATAAATACTGTGGCGAATACTGCGGCAACATTTAGCGAACAACAAGAAATAGGCAGAATGTTCGAGGAATGACGTAGAATGTTCCACAAAGAGAAACGTCAAGTTTGAACAGCGAGAGAAAGAGAATGAGCGATGAACTTCAGAACGTTCGAGAGTTGCCATGCGTACGAGCGCAGGTATGTACGAGCCACGACACAGCGGAGGTGGACAGTTACAAGTCAGCAAGCTACAAGTAAAGTGAGCAGAGAAGTGAGTTGCGAATAAGCAAGCTATAAGTTAAATTGTGTTAACAATTTTAGAAAAGCGTTGTTATTGCTTTAACAAGTATTGTAAAGTATTTTTACTGTATTAGCAAGTATTGTAAATTGTTTGTTGTACAATAAAGTTAATTGTACTACAATTTGGTCATCGTTAGCATTTATTTAAGAATCCAGCGATACGAACCGGGAGATTTGGGAAATCCGGACGAGGTTTCAAGGATAATCGTAACAATTGGTGTCAGAACTGGGATTGTTAAATAAATCCCGAAGGAGAAACTACTAAAAATGGCGAAAATTCAGGACTTAAAAATTGAGGAGCTGAAACAGGAGTTGGAAAAGCGTAATTTGGCCACCTCCGGAAGAAAAGTGGAATTGTTATCCCGGTTGCGAGAGGCTATGGAAGCTGAAGGCATCGACGTGGACAAATACGACTTCCAAGGTAAACCCGACGATACATCCGCAAAGGACGAACAGAAGGATGAGGCTGCATGTTCGTCGAAGGATGTGCAACAGACATCCGGGAAGGTTGAAGAACAGCAAAAGGCTCCTTCGTCATCAACAGTTATGGACATATAACTGTATATAACTATATATAATAAAAGAAATGGGCGAGAGTGGTGTGATTGAACCATCATCGAGTCCATAGAGTCGCCGGTAGTACTTGTGAAGAAGAAGGATGGTCAAATGCGGTTCTGCGTAGACTACCGGAAACTAAACGATGTGAGGAAAAAGGAGAGCTATCCTCTTCCCAGGATCGATGACACTCTGGACTCGTTGACTGGAACAAAGTGGTTCTCAACACTCGACCTTAAGAGCGGTTGTTGGCAAGTGGAGGTAAGTGACGAGGATAAGGAGAAGACAGCTTTCAGCGTTGGAGACGGTCTGTGGGAATTCACGGTGATGCCATTTGGATTATGCAACGCTCCTGCCACTTTTGAACGACTTATGGACCATGTGCTCAAAGGATTGGCCAAGACCTAGGAACCTGCACGAACTACGAAGTTTTCTGGGGCTATGCACCTACTACCGCCGATTTGTTCCGAATTTCGCCAGCGTTGCTAATAGCCTCCACGAGCTCACTAGGAAAAATAGAGCCTTCGAGTGGAACAAGGAGCAGGAGGAGGCTTTCCAGACTCTGAAAGAACGACTATGTACTGCACCTATGCTAGCGTATCCCTTTCCAGGTGCAATGTTTATTTTGGATACGGATGCTAGTGGTTACGCCATAGGAGGCGTACTGTCGCAGGTAACTGATGGGCAGGAGAAGGTAGTTGCCTTCTCTAGCCGGACGATTGGAAAACCAGAGGGGAACTACTGCGTAACTCGGAGAGAACTACT
>NW_016192230.1:3275-3461 GCF_001687245.7 Rhagoletis zephyria | reverse complement strand
AAATTGATTGGGCTATAAAACTGTGTATTCAAAAAAATTCAAACACTTCTGAGAAAAAAGTTTCGAATATAGGTGAAAATTTGTTGCACTTTTTTGAAGTTTTCTACAAATTGTTAAACTTGGGTTTATATGGGGTTTGTTAGAGAAAGAACTGTATTTTAATTGAAAATTCTTAAAAATAAATAA
>NW_016192230.1:0-3260 GCF_001687245.7 Rhagoletis zephyria | reverse complement strand
AAATTGTTAAACTTGGGTTTATATGGGGTTTGTTAGAGAAAGAACTATATTTTAATTGAAAATTCTCAAAAATAAATAAATAAACATAAGTTGCACACAATGTCACTTTGAAATGGCGTGCTATAGATATGACCGATACTGTATATACTATATTTATTTGTTTTGTAAGAAGTTGTTGGAAAAAATTAATGAGTCTGAGTATAACTAATTGCATTCCAGCGCTTACACAATAATGTCAGTTGTAAATGATTACGAGGAAGTTGGCATGTGAGTTATGTGAATTTATTTAGCTGTAAGTATGTAGGAGCATGCATGTATATATAGTACGTTTGTACATTTATATGTACAATAAAGCATTTACCGCATTTTGTTCCCGACCGCAGAGTTACTGCTCAAATCTAAACGAAGTTTATACACATCTTAAAGTATTAAGTAAAGGAATCAATCTTGCGTCTTGACCTTTTCCATATATACAGTTCTTCACTATTTACATAATTTAAGCAAAATTACTATATTAACAGATAAATCACGCAAATTAAATTTATATTCAAATTTAGCTAAGTTTTCCTTGAATTTTTTTATTCCTGAAAACCCTTTTTACTTAATTTGTACTTGTGATTCTCTGTTTGCAGTTTTTCCAAAATCAATTATCTGCTTAAATAAAACGAACTTGGATGGGATTCCCTCGTAAGTATTTTAATGCAATTTTACTCATCGCAAATGTAACAAGAAACATGTTTCACAAAATTGGAGTTAAGCAACAGGTACTTAGGTTTTTAAGTGGTTTCCATATACATA
Organism: Rhagoletis zephyria; assembly: GCF_001687245.7. Lineage (NCBI taxonomy): Eukaryota > Metazoa > Arthropoda > Insecta > Diptera > Tephritidae > Rhagoletis > Rhagoletis zephyria. The sequence continues at coordinate 2,462 of NW_016192230.1, read as the reverse complement.
TTTTAGCATATGTATGTAACTACATTAGACTAAACCGAGAATATAAGTTTGCAATTACCCCTCGTAGTTTGAAAGCTCCCTTTGAAAGCATTTTAGGGTCATAAAAAAATTCGTCCTTGGCAAGTCTCAAAAACAGCCAAAATCGAGTTTTCTTCATGACTTTTTTTATTTATTACTCGCCTCCAAAGTGGGATACATGGTTGAAAAGATAACTGTATATCTGGTTTCAGCAGCAATTTAAGAGAAAAATTATTTTTTTTTACAATTCTCTCAGTTTTTTTTATTAAATTCAATTGAAAAAAAATAATAATTTTTTTGCATGCTTTTTGTCGTTGAGTATACCCATCCAGTAGTAATACACTCGATGGATTCCCTAAAGTTGGCTCGTATTTTTATTTTGTGGCCCATATAAATTTTCATGTCTCGGCCTAAGTAGTTTTACAAAAATGTCGAAAAAATGGTTAAAATAAATGTCTGAGCGAAATTAAAGTAGTAAAATTTCATGGGAAATATATTCGTAGCACATTTTAATCCATTAGCTCCCGCCTGAAAGGGTCGTTTTGACCCTTACTTCAAGAAACCCCGCAAAAAGCAAATTTGGAAGGTCGTTAGAGGATTGAAATTTTACTAGGGGTCTTCTCAGGCAAAAACTTAAGGCCACCAACATAAAAGTCTCTATAAAAATAAAACAAAATATCTATACCAAGAAGGAATAACAGCCAAACTCCATTAAAAAAAAAAATGTAAAAAAATTTAGAGACTTTTGCGTCGGTGGCATGCAGCTTTTGCCTAAGAATTAAGACTCAAAACGACCTTTTAAACCTGGAGCTAATGGGTTAAAATGTTCTACGAAAATATTTCCCGTAAAATTTTACTATATTTGTCTAAACCTGTAATTCCGCTCAGACATTTATTTTAACCGTTTTTCCAATTTTTTTGAAAAGTACTTAGGCCAGGACATGAAAGCTCTAGTAGGTCATAAAATAAAAATACGAGCTAACTTTTGCTAATCCGTCGAGTGTTTTATTACTGGATATGTATACTTTCAGAAAATATTGGCAAAGTCCGGGCTGGTTTGAATCATAAAATTGTTGCACAGTGTAATTTATTTTTACGCTTCCAAGGAAGAAAATGCATGGCTCACTAAAATGTGTAATTTTATGAGGTTTAAAGATGTGTTTAATGGAGTAAAAATTGAGTTATTTTAAATTTGAAGATTAATTAGGCATTCTAGGGTAAAAAGGTCTTTGATAGATATATATTTATTTTTTTAACCATGTATCGCACTTTGTAATGAAGAAAACTCGATTTCGGATGTTTGTATGAATTCGCCAAGGGCGAAAATTTGTATGACCCAAAAATACTCTCAAAGGAAGCTGTCAAACCAACGCGATAATTGCAAAGTTTTTTCTATTATATGCGCACCGACCCGGTCCAATTTATATACATACATACATATCATTTATTCAAATATACTCCTGTGTACATACATGCATAAGTGCATGTATACATTACTTTTGGTTTTGCTACAAAAAATTAACTTTCTTGTTTGTATGCGTGCTACATTAGCAGTAGTTATTTTGTTACTGGATCATGGATAAACTTTCTGAAAATATGAAATTTGAATTGCAAAATTGCAGAAATAACTGGCATTAGACATTAGGAAAGGGAAGGAAAACGAAATCTATACTATAATGTAGTAAGGGATGTATTTGTGCATGTATGTTTTAAACGAGTCTTCAACTAGGAAAAAGCAACTTGTGCACACATACACATAAATATATACATTTGTATATATTATAGCAGGAGAATCGGTTTTTATATTCAGAAAAGTTTGTGAAATTAATTGTGAAACTTGGATAAACAAGAAGAGAAAATGTATAGAGTATCAACATTAATTTCAAACAAAAACTAACATCCACACAATTAAGTGCCATAGATTTGTATAAGTACTTATATGTAAACCTACACTACTACTACTATATATATGAACATATACAAATGTAAGTTAGGTTATATTAAGATAAGATATAAGGAGCAACTCCTTAACAAAGAGCTCACTTAGGCAAGGGGAAATAGTGGTGAAATCACAATGAATGGGAATTGCTATGTATAGATATATATTTAACTAGTCGTAATTAACGAAGCAGCTTCCTTAATCGAGTTGGAATTCCCTTTGAATTAGGGTATAACTAAGCAATCCTCTTATAGATAAAAACGCTATGTGTGTCTGTTTGTATGACGTTTATAGACTCGAAAAATACTAAACGGATTGAGATAAAATCTATAGGAAGTGTTTGCACTGGTATCAATTTTACACAGCGCAAAGAGAATTTTCCGTAGGTGGCGCTGGAGTTGATAAATCTCTATAAACCGTCCGATTTTCTTAAAGTTCAGAGCATCTGCATTAGGATGGTCCAAAAACACAAAAGTCGGAATTGTAATGCTCTCACCCCCTAGGA
>NW_016192229.1:0-3461 GCF_001687245.7 Rhagoletis zephyria | reverse complement strand
AATACCGGGTTTAGCAGCAGCGCAGGCAATGAGAGCGGCGAAGAGTACAACGATCTGTTGAAAGAAAGAAATTTTTTAAAAATTTGTGGTTTTAGGATTTTTAAGTAAAATGCTGGCAACTTACGAATTTGAACATTTTAAATGGATTTTGTGGTTTTTGGTTATTTGATTCTTGAACAAAAGTTGGAAAGTGAATGATGCGGTTTGTTAAATGCAGTTAAGCTTTTATAATGAATTTGCTTGTAGTAAAGCTTACATTTTAGCAAAATAAATTAATGCATCAAAAGCTTTAAATAAGTAGCCACTTCTACATTACTATTCAGGGCATTTTACAATTTTGGTATTTTTTTAGATGCTCATGAGTGCAATTTAAATACCTCACCAATACAGATTTTTAATTGTGCGTCTGTTTCAATTACCAAATAAAAATATTTTGCATTCATTCAAGAAATTCACTGCGCATATGAAGCTAACCCATGGCATTTGTAATTCAGAGTATTTGAAATTCAACGAGTAGACAAAAACTATTTTAATGTATGTTTATATGTATGCGGTCAACTTGCATACAAAAATAAAACATTGTTATTCAACTAAATATTAGTGATATCTACATTCGATACTCAAGTTCTTTTGAACTTGAATACTACCACATCGATAGGCACCTTCCATTTTTAACCCTTAATTACGAGTATATATATTGCACCGATTTTGGTAATGGATATCAAATCATCTTTAGCTTTCGCTTAAGCAATAGTCACAGAAAAGAAACACCTAACACTTCAACATGTTCAAATACGTGAGTAATTTAAGAATTGTTTTTTTTAAAGAAACTTTGTTAAAATTTCTTACCCTCTCCTTCCCACCAGGCCGTTGCTCTCTTCGCTCTCATCGCTTGCGCTGCTGCTAAACCCGGCATCCTGGCTGCTGCTCCTTTGACTTATGCCGCACCTGCCGCTTTTGTTGCCGCTCCAGCTCCTGTGGTTACTGCCACCAGCAGCCAAGTGATCGCCCGCAATTACAATGGTATCGATGCTGCTCCAGTTGTTACTGCTGTTCCACTTGCCGCTCCAGTTGTTGCTCGTTATGCTGCCGCTGCTCCTTTAGCTGCTTTAGCGGCTCCAGCCGCCGTTGTTGCTGCACCATCTCCTGTGGTGACTGCTACCAGCAGCCAATTTGTTGCACGTAACCACAATGGTATTGCTGCCGCTCCCGTCATAGCGCAATATGCTGCTGCTCCAGTTGTTGCTCGTTATGCGGCTGCCGCTCCTCTGGCCAGCCCATTTGCTGCGCATTACGCCGCTGCTCCTCTTCTTTGGTAAAGGAATTGGAAATGTATGGGGCTCTCTTTTTGATATGTTCCGAAATAAAACGTAGATAATTTTATGATTAACTTAACAAGGGTTTTATTACTCAAGGTTGAGATAGGTTAAGTAAGGTACTCATAAAAATTTCACCTTAAAGTCTCCCAATGTAGCTCTTAAAATATTCCTACCTTAGTTATATCACCGACAGATGACGACTGTAATCCGTATTAACGGAGCAGTAGATGCAATCAATTCAGTTATTGTATGACGCATTCTTAGTCAACCAAGCATTACGCAACTGCTGTACGAGTTTTTACTCTGAAATTAAAAAAAAAAAAAAGGAAAATGAAATTTCAAAAATTTAACTTTAAAATTGTTTTAATTTGGTTCTCAAAGAGTCGAAAAACCTCTATCAGGGCCCAAGTTAAATATCTTGAATAGCGCTACAACGTACAGGTTCGAAAAAAATCAATAACTACAAAATGCGTTTTATAACTTGAGTGTTGTTTTTGGTGTTTTAAACAGTGAGATCGTGCTTCTCGTCTCAAACTCTGTAAATTTATATAAAAAATATACAAAAAAATTTCGAAACAAATCCGGTGGTTTTTGCATGTTCTTTTCGAAAAACATTATTTTTCGACCAATTTTTTTCAAGTCAAGGAGTAATTGTGGGTTAGTGGCAATATTTTCGATTAAAAGGAATAACATTAGTCACATTTTCGTTTTTGTTGAATTATATAAACTTTCAGAGCTATTTTGTTTGATATCAAAGTTTTGCTTCTATCGAAAGCGCTAAATTTAATTCCCAAAGTATAACATGAATGGCCAAAAATGTCAGAGAAGTTTGCCGGTAAGAAAAGCATATAATCAAACACGATTTTTTTAAGACATGCTTTTTATATAGGTTAATAAAAATATAAAAAAATCTATCCTCACACGACCTAACGACTAAATTTTTTGCGGTATTATTTCTTTCCGTTTAAGTAATATACTTTCCAAATATGAAACCAACCAGATCTAGCCGATTAATTCATCTTTCATATGGCATTTTCATCGAGGTCTGAGCCAAGTTTAAAGTTTCAAGCCCCTATCTCATCGGGAAGTAAGTTAAAAATTGATTTCAAGATTTGATTACACGCAGGTGAAACCTAATAAAAGCTTGTAAAAAGATCCGCAATTGTCGAAAAAAGAATAAAAATTGATTTAAGAGTTTTAATTCAGTCTGGAGTTCAAAATAAAAACTGAAATTTTAAGAAACTCTCCAACAAATTTTAAAATTCAGAATGGCGGATCGAATATGGCTGATTAATTTCTAAAAAATAATCAAATTTTTACAAAAAAACAGTATTAGAAACTTTTTTTATGGGGACGATTACGCCCCGTTGTCAATATTTAAAAATTAAAAATGGTAGTTCTAATATTTTATTTTTTATTATGTTTCGATTTTCAAATAAAACAGAATTAACGCGTTTTGAGGGTCTCTTATAATACGAAAGCGGACTAAATTTGGATAATAAAGTTCATTGTTTAATTTATTTACTGTTTTCCCAATAAAATTATTTTTGCTTCGGGTGAGTTTTAAAGTCTTTTATTGATGACTTCTTGCTTCTTGGAAATCTAAAAGGGATAACTTTTGAGTATTTCCAATGCTGGCGGTGCAGTTAAAAATATTTTTTGAGTTTTTACTCCATTTTGTCGTGTAAAAACAAGTAGTAGTAAAAACAAAAATATGGATATTGTTAAAACAATTTTTTACGCAGCTGCATAGTGTTTCAAAGGACAAAATAAGAATCAGCTGACTTTGCTTTGAGACTTGTTTTCTATGTTCTCCTATTAAATATGGCACCGATTCCGTCATAGCCACTGCTTCTATGTGCAGTTGCACTGTAGTTCCATTTGGTATCAAAAAAATCGTTCGTTGGCAGCCTTCATGAAACTGCAGGATCTACCATTTGTCTGATAACATCCAAAGGCACAACATAAACTGAAGAGGGCAGCTCGTTCAAAAACTAGAAAAAATGTGAACGCCATATTTTTAATTTATTTTTACAAGTTGAAGGCTCAGTAACTACTACTTAAGAGGAAATATGCACGCATATACTTATGCCCAGTATATCAATTATATAAATAGGCAATCATGTTTCCTTTACACCCCTT
>NW_016192228.1:0-3462 GCF_001687245.7 Rhagoletis zephyria | reverse complement strand
AATCGTGATAATTCGTACAAATTTTTTGCTCGACGAACAAACCTATTGTAGTAAAGAAGTATAACAGTTACTTATGAGGAAGGGTGGCAACATAATTCAAAATAAAGAGCGTGTCACACGTGACAATGCAAGATTTTTCGAAGTCTGTTATACTGATAAATTGTAGAAAAAACCTCGTAGGCAAGGAAACCTATAGCTTTTTGACGTCCGGAGTCGTCGTAGGAAATATGAGGACCCCGAAATTTATTATTTACTATTTAGTTTTAATATATTTTTTAATGAAGAAATTTTGAAATAACTTTATATGTATTGTGTGATCGCGGCTGCAATTTTCAAATTTCGCCTGTTTGAGAGATCTGCTGAAATTATTTATATTGCCAAGAGTGTTCTCGTATTCCGGGCCCAGGTGGAAATACGAGTTTTCCAAATATCTTGACTTGCGCCACCTATCGGCAAATCGTTTGTGGAATTATTCCTTTAATGTAGATAATATATATTATAAATATAACCTAAATCAGACCATACACAGGGTTTCGACATATTTGAACCCGATGCCACCTTCCGGCAAATTTTTTTTATGAAATTATTTCCCTCCATGTAGGTGATATATGTATATAAGGGCAGTGGCAATCGTCTGAATGCTGTTGTGAATTTACAAATGCACCGAAATATTCAAAAGCAAGAGCATGTACACAAGATCCCGATCAGCCCTAATCATTCCAAATATGAACCAGATCGGACTATAAATACGGGCTTTTCAAATATCTCGACTCCTGCTCCATCTAGCGGACTAATACCTTTCATATTGCATCGCCATCGGGTTCTGAGCTAAGTTTGAAGTTTCAAGTTTCGAGTTCATAGGAAAGCTGGTGAAACATTTATTGCAAGATTTAACCCAAACAAAGATACACGTTTTTTTCTCAAATTATTTGTAACACCAAACAATCATCCATGTTCTACTCAAAACTGACAATTATTTTGGAATATTTTACGGAAAAATATTTATTAGTCAAACGCATTGTTAAACTATAAACTGTAAATTCTTTCAAGAAAATAAGCGTAGCTACACTCAGTATGTACATACATATTTTATTTACAAAATGCGCAAAGTTTCTTGAATTTGGGTTATAGAATTTCAAATCTAATTCATGTACCAATGTACCCTTGTAGCTGTACATATAACAAAGTTTTATATTTGTACCTAAAATCTTGTAAGAAGTTAAATTTTTATGAGGACATGCACGACCGTTAGATGAAAAAATATATTTTTCGTGGAATCTAAGCAAATTCCATCACTGAATCAGAGTGGATACGATCGCAGCATAAACTTGAGTACATCCGCTCATATCAAATCGGATTCTGTGATAGCATTTCTATTGATTTCAAGAAAATCGCAATACGAATGGATTCAGAATAGGCCAGAAAAACCAATTATTCAAAGTTATACAACTTATAATAAACTTATGCACGTACTACAAGGAAGTATACTTCCGGTACGTGCTAAAAGATGTATGCATGTTCTTTAACGGTTTTGGTCCGAGAAATCTGGAATCAGAGAGGTTTTGTCTTCGTGGCATGGTTCAGGCATTTCTAGGTCATGATAGTTGCTTGGCGTGGTGGAGAGGCCTTCCTCTAGATCCTTTTGGCGAAACCACCGCTGGAGGGTAGAGACGTGGGGTAGCGGATACCCTTTGTCATACAAATATGTATATGCCACTGGCCCTGCTGCGTATAAAGATAATGCGCTGGAAATGTCATTCCATGACCATTTGACGTTTCGATCTATGTAAAGTAAATAAATCATTACATTAACTTTCTACCAAGAAGATTTCAAAACATGCCTGGAGAAATCATTTTACGCATTTGATTTTCGGTAAAGATTTGTTTAAAATTATTTTGGACAGCATTCGCTATGTTCAACTGATGAGCCAAGTCCCTGTTTTCCGCTTTCAATTTTTTCACCTCTCTCTTCAGTTCGTAGACATCCCTCCCCATGAGGGCCTCCATAATAATAGGTCTGAAAGTATGTATGTAGGTACTTGTGAAAGCAACAAAATAAAAATGCAACGCCCAAAACCAATCACTTACTCTGTTTGCGTTTGGCAATCTTTGGCAGGTTTCTTAGTTGCAGCAGTTAAAGAAACGTATGAACTATTTATATCAAAGAAATAAATACATACGATTTTTAAATTTTACAATGAATGGACTTCAGTATTCAATACGCACTCACTCTATTAACATTTGACAATTTTTGACGATCTTTTCTGTTCCATTAGTTAAAAAAGAGGATGGGCTAATTGAATTAAAAAAATATTTACATGTTATAAATTTTATAATTAATACATTTTATACGTGTTTAAAAACAATTCATTTATGTTAAAAATTACGAGTTCTCAGTTACCTTGCCTGTGAGAAAATTGGTGAATCCAGTATTTCTGGGGCTTGGGAATCAGAAGTACCAATATCCGACCTGTATTAAAAATTGATATTTCAAGTTCATAAAAGTAATAATTCTAAAACTTACTCCAACTGGGCATAATATGAATCCGTAAATAAGTTACCATGATCAGATGGCGTCCAGTTAGAGTTGGTTGTTGTTGTTGTTGCTGTAGCGTTGGGACATTCCGATGGGGGAAATGGTACGGCTTTTGGCAACAACTGCGATCTCTTCCCACCGCCTATCATATCCGAACGCGAAAAATGATCCACACAAACACTGTCCTTTTCTTTAAAATGTACCCCGCAATTTTTTCCCCAAAGCAATCGTTGAGACTCCTCGGCTGGAACCCGAAAAAACGGTCCCGTTCCGCGTTCCCTTCTTTTATGGCAGATAGCACACCTTCCCATTTTTCCTTCAATTTAATTTTCACAACTCACAAAGCAAACTAGACTTCAAAGATAAATAGGGATGCGAACTAGGGATGGAAAAGTCGATTCTAACTTTAGTCAAAAATCGACTTTTCACTGAAAAAACTCGACCTTTTGGAATCGGCTTTAGTCGCCTCGCGTTGACTAGAATCAGCTATCGCTCGACGACTTTTCGCCTTTTTTTNTCAAGGAAAAGTTATGTTTCTTTTCCGTGCCGCCGTGATCACTTTTTTCTGCTATATTAAGCACTTTAAATATATTTTAACTTAGTATTTTATTAAAAATACCTTTACAAACCTCTTTTCCTTGCTAGCCTCCATTTTTGTTTACTTTTACATTTGACATTTCTCCTCTTCTTCGCAAATATAATCGATAGAACTAGGTTGGACACCGAAAAGTTATCGGTTAAATCTGAGATTATTTTATTATTACAGATTAACAAGGGAAGAATTTTGTATGGCTTATCTCTTTTTCTAATTACAGATTATGGAGTTAAGCTCGAAAATGAGGATAATTTACTTATATGTAAACCTAGTATAAGGGCCCTGTAATTTCAGGAGTTCGCTTTCAATGAAACAACTTTTCACAGTAGTA
>NW_016192227.1:0-3462 GCF_001687245.7 Rhagoletis zephyria | reverse complement strand
CTTGGTGAAAAAAAATAGCTAAGTTTGTTTACTGGATATACTGAGCTAACATGTTGACACTAATTGATTTTTAACTGATATCATAATTGTATTCTTTTACAGTAAAAAATGTACATACTTTGTTGTGATATCATCTTCTGACGATGCCTCGGAAGATTGTTCAATTTCGGAAAAAGATCTTGAAGTTGGGCGGGACTCAGCTTCTCCAGATTTCTGTAGACTTTTATCTGCATTTGCAACCATAATTCGATTTGGTGGCCCACTATTTTTAACTAAATTGGCATTATTTGATAATATTTGCCTCATTGTGTCACAGTTTTTGCATTTTTGGGGGTCGATACTATCACAAATTTCGCATTTCCATTGCAACACTGAAGCTATAGTACCCATTTTTTAAAAAACATCCGTAGATTTCGTTTGTGTTTAGACTATTTCTTTTTTAACTCACTTTCCATAACTATTAATAAGGACAGATATTCAATATATTTTTTTATGTTAAATTCATGCTTTCGAATGTATAAATTTATCGAAAACAAAATTGTCCTTTGACATATACTCCAACGAAAAACAAGATGAGAATATATTTTCTACAGAACGGAACAGGGTGGCTTCAAATATTCGTTAATAGCTTTGTTTCTTAACAGATAATTATCACAAAATAGTTGCGTTCCAGCAGTAGTACGAATATCAGGAATTTACAGGATTTTACAGGAAGCTGTTCCCGCACGACACTTTACATAAGGTTTATTAATGGCGAAAACAGCTGTTCCTGTAAATCCTGTAAAATCATGCCAAACCTGCTATTCGTACTGCTGCTGGAACGCAACTATTATCACTAATTTCTGCTGGAAAGCGTTTCTTCACCCAAAAAACTAGCAGAAACCAGCAGCTCTCTCGTTCTTTCGCTCTTCTTTTTTTGGCTCTCCTGCAGCTGTCAAAATGGATAAACAAAAATTCGCGCCAAATATTTTCAATAGTCAAATACATCGATTAGCTGTTTAATTACTAGTTTCTGCTAGTTTTGCGTTTCTTTACGATTTCTTTATTTCGCTCTCTGTGTGCGTAATTCTCTCAATTTCCCCGTTCTTCTTCTTCCTGATAATTATCTGCTAGAAAAGAAATGAAACAAAGCCAATATAAAGCAGTGTTTGCATTATTCAACTTTGCGTTCAACAATTGCGTTCAACTCAACGCAGGGTTGCACGAAAAAAAAGTTGAATGGCTAAATGTTGGCTGGCGACCAACTTTGTTGAAAGCGATTAGTTGAAAGGCCATTCAACCAAAAGTTGAATGCAAAGTTGAACAATGCAAACACCTTTTTATGGCGAATATTTTGATATTTTTTCATATTTTGATATTTTTAGCCATTCAACTTTTTTTCGTGCAACCCTGCGCTGAGTTGAACGCAAATGTTGAACGCAAAGTTGAACAATGCAAACACACTTTAAGCCTCAATATCATAAAGTATTCATGAACCAATTAAGGCTGATTCACATACAACTTTCTTCGCTTTGCTTGATAGTTATTTGCTTTGACATGTAAGATCGATGTAGGCATATGCATGAGTATGCTCACATAAAAAACGTTTGAAGCAAAGCTAAGCAAAACGAAGCAAAATCTTGGGCAACTCTCAACTTTTGCCCGCTCTGGCAATCAGCTGTCTACATGTATCTTTTCTCGTGCGCTTGCATTTGCATTTAATGACAAAAATAGGGCAAATAGTAATTTTTATTGCTATTATTAATGCATATTATTATATTGTTATCTATTTTACAGATAAAAAATATGGAGGAAAAGAACACAAAAGCCGTCAAAGCGTTTATTGTAGCATACCTTCTGCGTTTCACGCTTTGTTGTCAAAGTTTGAACTGTCAAGCAAAGCGAGGAAAGTTGTATGTGAATGGCCCTTTAGAACAGATCTAACCGGTTGAGAAGCAGCCATTTGTAATAGCAATCGAGAAAAAAGTGTGTGACGTTCGTAATTTTGAATTTTGCTATTTCTGTTTTGCTTCTTTCTTTATGTGTATTTTGTCGGTGGTTTATTTCAGTGATTTTTAAGTGATTTTTTGAGCAAATGTAATTAAAATGAAGTGCGCGGTGATTGGATGCAAAAACACGTGCAAAAATAATAAATTGGTTAGCACAAACATGTGCACAACATTGCTTGCATTTTTTCTTTATGCTTCGTCTTCATATTCTTTGTTTCACAGAAAATAACATGGCGGCGAAATTACAAACGTCAACCAAAAAATTACTTTTTTCTTTTGCTTCATCTTGTCAGATCCTGTGTAGTTGGATCATGTAAAGTATTTACTGGTTCATGCAATTTTTAAGCGTGGGTCAGACGTGGCAATTCAATATGCTTCGAAAACGCTGTCAAAATAAGAAATATCAGAGAGCAGGGGTTGGCTTTCCATTACACCGGCTATTGGGTGTTTTAAACGATGGCGCCCCAATTACGAACCGAATCACGTGATTCGCCATACAAAATTTTGCGAGCGAATCACTTCATTCGTATTGTTACGATTGGCGTTGGTGTCGCTTCAACAGGTGACTATGAAGGGGCACCGCTACGTACTCTTCTGCTCAGGGCTGGCATCGAGTCAAACCCAGGGCTACACCACAACTCCACCTCAGTCAAGGTGTAATGCTTGCGAGGGGTGGAGTCACCTCAGGGTCTGCTCAGGACTACGGACACACCGGCAGTGGACCACGTCGTTCGTGGCCCCCTGCTGCTCAAATAGAGCAGCCTCCACGGCAAATATAAGTCCTCCTGAGCAGCTCCACACTAACAACACAGCACCACAACACAATAGACCACACAACCACGACAGACCACAGACCACATTCAACCGCACCACCACCCACACGCCGCCGTCAACAACTCCTGGTTCCTCCTACTATCTGCACGGTATGTCAGACCAGGTTATTCCGTAATGTGACATCAGTCAAGTGCAACACCTGCCTTGGCTGGTGCCACTTTAGGGCATGTTCAGGTCTGCGCAGCACGCGATATTGGACGAGGAACTTCGAGGGCCCGTGTTGCGCTGCACGGTCGCAAACCCCAACTGCGACGCCACCCACTACCACCACAAGGCGGCAACCATCATAGCAGCGCACACCGCCAACGGCGGTAAGAACACACACATCCCTTACACCCCACATCACGACATGTCTCCCGAACTACATAAAGCTCCTTCAATTTATCTGCAACGGGCTACAGAGCAAGATTGAGGAGATAACCGTCTTCATGTGTCGGCATGGTATATTGATAGCTGCGGTCCAAGAGACGAAGTTGCACAGCAATTCCACTTTGTTTAATTGTGCCGGGTACAACGTGAACCGTCGAGATCGCGAGCGAGATAATGGTGGTGGCTTAGCGTTCATCACGCACCACACCGTGCAGTATCGTCTTATCGAAGCAGACATCGACCGCAGGGATACCACCCTAGAATGTCAGGG
>NW_016192226.1:0-3462 GCF_001687245.7 Rhagoletis zephyria | reverse complement strand
AAATGATTTCAAATTAAAAATATATATCTACACAAAAATTAAATTGAATCACAAAAATAAACGAAAAAACTTAAAAAAATTAAAATAAAATATTTTTTGTGGTTTTGCGGATTTATCTACAATTTTCTCTTATTTGTGCAGAGTAGGAATAATTTTGCAGAATTGCAAAACATTCTTCTGATTTTCACCACAAAGGTTTTTGATATTCCTTTCATTTGAAGAATTGTCTCTTTCTATGAAGCCATTTTTTTCTGTACTTTTTACGCAGTGGCTTTTATTTAGAGCAGCAGAAGTTATTTTAATAAAATGATTTCTCATACAAAAGTCAACCAATAAATGTGTACATAAATACTGATTTATGAATCAAAAGCGTATGCTGCTACCGGTGCAAACTCAACTTAATATGCTTTTTACATTACTGTCGCTATCGTAACACATACTAAGTAAAATTACAGAAAAAGCATAAAACGTTGCAATCAAAGAAGTAATTCGAATGGAACTTTGTACATTCACAAACAAAATAAGCAGTAAGCACAACACCGGAAATTAATGGCCCTTAGCAATCAAAACTGTAATTATCTCACCTGGTTGCTGCAAAACAATTCAAACCTTTATAGCCATTAACAAACAAAGTAGGGGTGTGAAAATTCTCTTTCAAATAGACTGTTACCAAATATATAGACTAAGTAAAAGAAGAAAAATAACAAATAAAATAAAAAAACGAAATGGTGGAAGTGAACGCGTAATAAGAACGAATAAAACTTAATTGCAATTATAAGGCAGTAATACCGCATACAATGTATGAAAGAGATATAGAAGTACTCGTGGAGGAAATATTTAAATTTTTGTATTCGGAACCAAATGTTATTGAGTAAAGGTAGGAATTGTTGCGTTGATTGCTTGCAGGGCTACCCAGTTGGGCAGACAAAGGTGAAAGTTGATTAATAAACTCTTGCAATAAACGGAAAAAATAGAGCAGAAGTTAGAAAAATTGAAATTCAATTCATTAAACTAAATGGATTGGATAGACTAAAAACATAACCATTCCTGATGATGCACTATTTTGTAATTGTTGTTGCTTTATTTTAGATAATACAATACAACATAGAAAAGTTATAATGTACTAAGCAATCAGCAGTCAATTATACTTATTTTTAAACAATTGAAAATTCGCTTGACCAAGAGACATAAAGTTTAAAATTAGGTTACTGTTATAAAAATATTAGAAGGTATTCTTAAAAAAAATTGTGTGGAGATTAAAGCTACGACCGGGAAATTTTTTAAAAATGTGTGATATAAAAATATTGCAATTTCGAGCTTTATAAACAAGTTGCATTTTTTATTGCATACGATAATTAAAAACAAAAATTAATTCATACTTTTTAATAAAACTACAAATTAAAATGTGACGCCTCAGTCGTCAAAGGTTAAAACATTTTTTGAACACAAATATGGGAAATCATATGATAATCAAGAAATAAGTTAATAGTAAAAATAAATATTCGGACCATAAATACTGGTTTACCAAATACATCGACTCGTGCGCCACCTATCGGAAAACTTTTTAGTGATGTTATTCCTTTTCGTGTAGTTAATATAAGTTCTAAATATAAACCAAATCTGACTATAAATACGGGTTTTTAAAATATCTTGACTCCAGCGCCACCTATCGGATTAACTCATCTTTCGTATTGCATTGCGATCCGGTTCTGAGCCAACTGTGAAGTTTCAAGTCTCTAGGTCATTGGGAAGTTGGTCAAAAATTTTATGCAAGATTTGCCCCTAACAAACAACCATACATACATACAGAGCAAGTTAAATACAAGCTTGTAAAAACTATTGTTATACGTATGTACATATGAGCTTACATGTATGTACGTACATGCATGCATTTATACATGTGCACGTTTGCATATACGAATGTATGAACAATGCGAAAATAAGTAAGATTGCAGCTGAACGGTAAGTAATGTAACAAGAAATAAATAAAACTATTACGATTTCAATGAAGAAGTAGCACAAAAAATGCAAAAAAATAAAACACATTCCTTTTTTACGCCATTTGTTAAAACAGTATACACATGTGTAACGAATTGGAAGAACGTTTGAGGTGATAAACAAAAAAGTGTAAGAATATACGATTGTTTCAACTTACGAATGTTTAAACTTACGAACAGTTGGATACATTTACATAAGCAAATACATACATATAAAAAAAAAAATAATTTAACATATGAAATTCGCGCTTCAACAAATGTTATTTTAATTAAAAGTCAACATCGACCATTTCTACCTTACTGAATGTACATACGTACATATGCGTTGGCATATCAAGCATATGTGCGTTAGACTGGGTCGCAAAAAAAAGTTTGCAAACACCACTCCTACTTTGAGTGTAGTTTGGTTTCATAGAAATGTTTGTTTTTGACGTGTTCTAAAAACAGCCAGAATTGAAATTTCTTCCTAACTTGTCTTTAATTAACACTCGATTTCAATTTTGTGACAACGTAATTTTGAGTACTCTACAAGTTTCTTTGAACACACCTCCCTTTATATAAAAATTTTAGTTAGCGACTTTTTGCTCTTTTAAACCGCGACAATAACCTAATAATGGACAGAAAAGTTACAGTGACTTCAAGTTCTATTTCTAAATTTTCATGTTGAGAGATAACTCATACGCCCTGGCATCCGGTAACTTAAACAGAAAGGTATCGTCGCCTTTTGGCTCTGCGTTTTTAAATATGAGTATTAACATAATTCACTCAAATAAAATAACTAAAGCCCATATCGATCGCAAGCCCGCTTCATTAAAGAGGTAACGAAAATCCGATACGGCTAAAACAATACGAAGTCTTTTAATTAACATCGAATCCTTATGGTTGGTTTATTGAGTTTTACGCGGCTGATCAAAAACCCGAAGCNTAAAATAAAAACAGCAACCATGTGCATGAAAGCAAACACATTTGCATATGTATATATGTATATGTATATGCCGGATTTTATAGACTGTATTAACACGGGATTCATTTTACCAATTAAACGCAAAACTTTGGCTTGTGGCTTTTTGTGTAGCTCCTTTTTCCTTCGATTTCGGTAGGTCCATTAATAAATATATATGTCCGTAGGTATATACTTCCCTTTTTCGCATGTTTTTTAATTGTGATCATTTTAATCACAAGTTTATGTTTCCATTTTAAAAATTTAATAGAAATAAATAACTAATAATTTTGTAGTAATTATATAAACAATTTTGGAGCACCTGCAACGTTTCCCGCCCGTTTTGCACTTCATTATTCACTTTAAACGTCTTCCTGCAAAACCGAGAGCAATTTTTTAATGTGAAATGCTTAAAACTTAAGAAGCTAGTCTGGAATTTTAATAAAAATAGCATTAAGAATATCACTATTCGGGAACACTAACTTTTCATATGTACGTACAATGTAGACAAAAGGGATTGGCTAG
>NW_016192225.1:0-3462 GCF_001687245.7 Rhagoletis zephyria | reverse complement strand
ATAAATGTAGATCTACGCGAGTCCGTGAAAAACTTATAGAAAGCTTTGAATAAACAGAATCACGCGCGGAAAGCTTTTTATAGCTTTCTTTATATATTATATGTGTGCACGCAGAGTAAAAGCCTTGGGCTCCAAATTACATACTTTAGGTTTCCTGCAAAGCTCTTTAAAGTTCACTAAACCTTTTGCTTAGACGCGTGCACAGTAAAAGCTTTTTTAAGCTTACATATATTTTGTATAGGCCGGTGATGGGCACCGCCTTGCCCGTGGGCAAAGCTCTTTTAAGCCTTCTATATATTTGTATAAGCAGAGTAAAAGCTCTTTCTGCTCGTCGCTGGTATAGGCGCATGCAGAACTAA
Source organism: Rhagoletis zephyria (assembly GCF_001687245.7). Classification (NCBI taxonomy): domain Eukaryota; kingdom Metazoa; phylum Arthropoda; class Insecta; order Diptera; family Tephritidae; genus Rhagoletis; species Rhagoletis zephyria. The sequence continues at coordinate 3,103 of NW_016192225.1, read as the reverse complement.
AAGCTCTATCTGCCACTCGCTGATCTAAAGCATTAATTGCAGCCTTGATATGAACAAAATTTTTACTTACTAAATTTCTAGTGCATACATCCCATTAGCCAAACCTAAACTTGTCTTCAATAAAGATGTAGTCCAATTCTATCCGAAGTGACGCACATAAGTTTCCCTGAAAATTTAAAAACTTGCAAACTGTATTCTTCCCGAGCTATATTCAATTCAGGCATCACCTATTGACTTCTTCGGCTATCGAAATACTATTGATATTGGTAAATTGCATCATAATGCCTTCAAATTATAATAGCAATTTTAAAAATTGGAAAACTTTGTTCATTGTTTGATCACTGTTCCCATTAGAACACAATCTTTCCTATAGGTACGGTGACCATCCGTTCTGTATTATACGGGACAGGCCTCTTTTTTCGTCACTTGTTCGGGTAATTTATTTATTTCATACAGTTTGTAAAAGTAAAGAAGTTCTCAAAGATGGCAGGGAAGTGGAACTCTTCAAAGGTACGTTTTGTAATTCAGCTCGATCCGTATGATATTCATTGCATTGCGCTTTGCTGAAATCCGAGTATGAAAGTAGGAATGTTTCTAACAAATTTTTCGTGAAAAAAATCACGAGCACAAAATACAAAGTGATGGAAAAATATTCTACAAATGTGTGATGTTATATCTGATGAATATAAGTCAAATTGGGATGCCGTTTCCGGGCTAATAAATCTAGGAACATTGAAAGAGGTTTTAAAATCCTCTAGCTTTTGTGGAAAAAAATTGGCAAAATTATTTCTTATACCGTATTCGGCTGCAATAAATATGGTCACCGTACCTATTATAGGGGACCTTGCCAGATATCAAAATGGGCAGCCTAATAAACTTTCACTGCTTTCGTAATAATTTTTGGCAAGCAGAAGGTTATGTATTCTCAAACAAAATACATACATACATACATACATATGGTTGTGCGCAGGATAAGTATGCGATTTACTGGTTAAGTTTGTCTCTAATTTACCACCATTTGTCGCCAGACGCTTATATATTTTAGGCACGCTTTAATGTGGGTATGTGTTTTAAAGCAGAACAAGCATTCAAAGCTGCTTGCTTCAAGAAATTACAGCTTTAGTTAGAGAGCGGCTGAAGCAAACAACCAAAATTTGAAATAGGGAGCTTCTTGCTCAAAATAAATGATCAACATAAATGTTTACACACAAAAATCTTAAAATCCTTACTTTATATTTATTAAACGGAAACTTCACTTCACTAAGTGTGTACGTATGTATGTAAATAAGTACCTATGCATATGGTAAATATGCACTACATAGTATTCATATGCACAATTGCATGTACATTTGCACAGAGTCATGATCATCTTGGCCGGTTGCCACAATTTTCACTTTATAACATTTTCCGGTTGTCTTTCACTTGATTTTTGTTTACAATCAAAGTAGAGTAATAGCAAAGCCAGTGAGGGAGTTGGCAGTACACAGTTACAAATTCGAGTTGTGCTGCCAAAAGTGCTTTGCAATTTTGGAGCTTCTATAGTTTCAATCCATTGGCAAGTTTTACTTGTATTTAGGTGTCCAGGTCTATGGCTTATTCACATGTTGTCATTTACATGACCGCATATGTATGTATGTAAGTATGTAGTATTCTATATGTAGTTATGCAATTTACACACAGCAATGTTTGTGTGTAAGTATGCACTTGCGAGCAACTATTCTATTTGTTTTCTCCAACCAGTCTTGCCGACTCTTGGGTGCCATGAAATTGCTCAAGTTTTATGGTTAACTCTTTTCAGCTTACCTCAGAAGCTTTGACTCACAAATGAAAGGAGATGTAAACATTTAGAGGCAGCAGTAATACACCAAAAAATTATGCAGAAGAGAGTGGTTCTATTTTGCTTACAAAATCATTGGATTTGGTACAGGACTATGAAGATTAATTAAGATGTAAACTAAATAATCTTAAGCTTTAATATGGAGTGACATTACTACTACTTATTTCAAATTTGGTGCGAATAGTATCAAAGATGTACACTCATCACAGAAAATGTATTATCTTTAGTTTTGCATAAAGAACGAGATTCCATAGCGAAATTGTATTTAAATGAAAACTTAAAAAGGTAAAAAATTATTAATTTCTTCATGTATTAAACAATTTTACTATTAATTTGCGGGTTGCCAAAAAAAATTTAAAAAATTTTATTTTAGTTTCTCACATCATAGTCGTATTTTTTATTCAATGTAATTTTTTGACATTTAATTTAAACATTTCGAAGTATCTAAAATTAAGTGTTGAAATTAAAAAAAAAAACGCAAGATTTAAAAAATTACAAAATAGCTGCGACTTTTTTTTTAGTTTGGTGACACACTCTTAAAACTTCACAGGTATGTTGTATATGATGCTAACGTCTATTACCTCTAATATGAACATTCTATTTGCAAACTTTCCAAAGTTATTAAAAAAAAAACAATTATGAGTTTTTTAAGTAACAACTTTGGGAACTTTTTCGCTTAAATAAACGTTTTAAGGAAATTTTTTTTTTTCAAAAAACGGACTTCTATCGTGACATCTATCACTACTTTGCGGAACGATTCAAAATGGTTAAAGGAAGAAGAGCTGCTATGCTATGCGCGAACTTTAGACTTGAACAACCATTTGAGCTGGCCGGTATAGCCGGCATCTTCCTTTCTCTGAATTATGTTTGTAATAGTACAGGGATTTCAAAAAACCTTAATTTTTACAATGCTATAAAAAAGTATTGCATATTGCATGGCCACTGATAACGAAGTGAACCAGTTAGTCCTAGTCCAATTTACTACGTTATGCTGTCAACTGGCGGGAAAAAGTCATTGCATTTCCCTTACATGTGCGAATGTATGCACATACATATGCATCTCGGCATATTTTCTTACGATTCAGTAACAAATCTTTACCAACCGTACTGCGGTTGCCCCACTTCATATGCCGCACAGTTTGGCCTATACATAAATAACAGCACATCTGTGTTAGGTTTACTAGGCCAGTGTCCTTTGTTTTGAATTCGGGTATGTCTTACAATAGTTGCGTTTTTTTACTCATTTCCAGTAAAATCCAGTAAAAG
>NW_016192224.1:0-3462 GCF_001687245.7 Rhagoletis zephyria | reverse complement strand
AAAAAAAAAAGGTATCAAGCTCTTAAAAAATCACCCGTTATATAGTTCTAAGTTAGTAATATGAATGTACATACACATACATACATATTTCCGCCATATGTGGTTATGTTAATATTTTATATACTCACACTTTCGAGAGTATATTATTATATCGAGAAGCTTATCTCGACATACAAATATATCATATACGCGAGTACATACTATATTGCATTTATAAAAACGCTTAATTAACTATGAATAAATAGGAATATGTTTGTCCACACCTGTCACTGTGCTTGCATTTACATATGCAGATACTCTTATGTTTATATTTGTACTAATGTGACCACATAAAGCAATTAACTTCCACTAGATGCACTACTAATGAAAAGCAAGTGGAAAGTTACAAGTGACTCTTGACTTACTTGCCTTCAAAGGGTAAAGGAAAAATGCAGCTACTTAAAGTTTATTTTTTGCTAAGCCAAGTCGAAATTTTTAAAGTTGTATTTTGGTTAATACATTTAAATATTTTATACACACACTAATGGGGCAATCCAAGTCAAACGCGCAAATAGTCGATTCTCTTTATAGCTAGACGTTGAACATTTCCGCTGGAAATACCTATGAAGGATATTACTCCTTGACTTTAAATTACAAAAGAGCGGCGACGTAGAGGACAGTTTATTTTTAAAGGAAAGGTGTTACCTCACAGGTTGGTCATTGGATCATAAAGAAATTAACGATAATCTTAAATTTTTCAACGAGAATTGAAGTCGGATTTGCTTGAAACTTACTTGTGTTTATACACTACCCCTCACTGATCTGAAAAGCTTTGAAATTTTCAAAAGGGCGTTTTGCTTGAAGATATGAATTTGTTAAATTTTAAAGAAAAAATTTATTGCAAACTCTAATATAAAAATAAATTTAATTTAAATAAAAGTTGTTTAAATTAACTTTATAAAGAGTTTTCAAACAAAATACTTTTTTAAAATTTAAAAACTCACAACTTTAAAAAACAAGCTTCTTGAAAATTTGTATAATTATAAATTATATAAATATAATTTACAGTATATTTTGCTTTGCTGCCTTTATGCTTAAGTGCACATTTAAGATACCTACCCCAAAATGCGCATCTGAGACATTATTTTTAACATTTATAAGGAAACTGCTCAGATAGATGCATTCAACATACCTGCACATTGGCGATAACTGCCTTAAAAATTGTGCAACTAGTATCAATTATCAAAGAAAGTATTACGTTTACCTGCACTGGCTTACAATAACCTAATTTTACAAGCTTTTATTTATTTTACTCATATCGCAGAACAACGGAAATGGCTATTGTTGTTGTTGCTATTGTAGCAGCATACAAATTCCCCAAAGACTTTTTGGGGAGTGTTGCTGGAGTGACAGTCCTTGGCCAGATATACATCTGGGTCGTTCCGGTTACGTAGACCCGACTGTCGTGGGGACGGAAATGGCTATCAATTTGTCTAGTTATATAGATAATAAGATACCATTCGAAAAAAAATTTCCCTTGCATTATTTTCTACGTGATAAGTGCTTCTCCATTATTTGGTTTCATAGGGATTCGGATCCCTTCCTCATTGAAGTAGTAAAGAAAATTCGCTTAAGTGCTTTTTTCGGTTAGGTGCACAAGTTTTTCGTGCAAAGAGGGATGTGCAGCTAAGCAAAATATACTGTATTATATAAAAAAACTTTGCTAAACATTTTTATGAGTGTTTGCTTCTACGATATTTTTATTTCGAAATTCTATAAATTTTTAATATTTAGATTTTTTATTTTTTTCTAAATATTACCTATAAAACCAGACCAAAACATTTCAGTTTTCGAGATATTCCAAAATTGTCTTTCGAAATCCCGGGGATTTGTAAAATTCAGAATTCTTTCTTTCGAAAAAAATTCCACTTTTTCTTTGGCAGAACTTCGTTTTATACCAAAAAAAGTTCTGACCAAAATTCATCTAAATAAAAAATGGTCGATTCCAACCACTGATCGATTTGACTTGGATTGACCCTCATATGCATACATTTGTCTATACATACATCGATCATTAAATATAAGACTTTCACAATTCAAAGCAACGCAATTTGTTGGCAACATAAAACTTTTAAGCATTCAGTTGACTATTTCGATGTTCATACTCTTCTCTCACGCAGACATTACATAAAATTTTTGCATGAAAATAACAAAAAAGAAATAGATTGACATAAGCTACTCATCCATCTCAACTTCCAGTTTTTAAAAATTTTTATTGTACATACAAGTAGTTTGTCTATATCCTTACATACATACATAGTATGTATGTACATATGCACATCGGATACGCATTGCATAGCCACTTAATGCACTCACAGTGACTTTCGTCTTTTTCTAAATTATTATTCAGAATTTACAACTGCGGAAATGTCTTAAATCGATATACACGCAGCACGCGTTGGAAATAATATGCAAAATTTATTAGCAGACATTCATGTATGCCATTATGTAGTGCATTAGAATTCTAAAGAAAAGGACAAAAAAGCCATAAACAAAAGTATGTATGGAAATGTATTGACTCTTTATTTGATTTCCACAGCTTAGCTGCTGCTGGCGCCAGTGTCTCAACACTTGGCCTTCGCGCTCGTGCAATAAAAAATTAAGGAAATACAACAATTTTAAAACTGAAAGATGAACTTTGCTCGCTTGAAGATTTCAAATAGAGTTATCCATTTTTGAATATCTTCTTTAGTTTCCGATATTCTGACATTGAGTACGTAAAAAGTATCGTTAATTCAGTTAACAAAACTAGTCATATATTTTTGTTTGCTATACAAATAAATTGCAAAATTGTTGCCACGGCAAAACAAAATCTTTCATAAACTCAAAAATAATTAACAACAAATTATAAAAGTTCAATAATTTAAGAACTACGTGAACTATTTAGTAACATTCTCCAAGACTTTTGGAGAAAATCTAGTAGCGTTTTTGAGAAACTGCATTCGATTTCAATCGCTATTTCCCAAAACCTACCGAAAGTAACATACGACAATCTTTTATCCATGTTCCGATCTCTTGGGATTGCAACTCCGGGATGCCGAGAGTTTTACTGATTTATATACAGAGTGAAAATTAAGTTGAAAACGAAAGAAGAGCTGTCTGGAATTTTACATTGTTGGCGTGGTTTTGTGGAAATCGAAAGTATTTTTTACAATTAATTTAGAGAATATTTACTATACAAATATTTTAATGCTGGGTTTCCACTAGGCATTAAATGGCAAAAATGACAAATGACAAAGTCGGGCATTAAAAAATAGTCGCGTCATTACAAAAAAAAAGTCATTAAGTTCGTATTCACATTGCATTTTTTTAAATGGCATACATTTTCTGTAATTTCAATGCCTAGTGGAAATTCGGCATAACATCAAATAGCTGACTCTGCTACTAAGGTGAATTATGCTCCGCATAAGACCAAAGGTGTCG
>NW_016192222.1:0-3462 GCF_001687245.7 Rhagoletis zephyria | reverse complement strand
ATCTTATTCTCTTTCTGAAAATCTCACCTAACTTCCAAAGCTGTCTCAAATTCGATCATCTTGCTCTCAGCTCTTGTGCTTATCTATAAGTCTCGTCCGTTTTCTTGTATTTCGATCATAGATTCGAACTATAGATTTGCAACATGATATTCTACAATTGTACGGCTACAGGCCGTTTTCTCGAATAGGTTTTGTTTTAAAAATGCGTTTGAAGGGATAAATTCTAAATCCTACTTGAGAAAACGGCCCTAAATCTATCTAATATAAGCAGCTCTTTTATAAAAACCCTTTATTCAACTTGCAAATACCAGAAACTAGCGAGCCTTTACGTCTCATTATACGACGGCGTCACAATCTGGTGGACATCACTGGACAAGTCGCTCACAAATTCTAAGCTTACCAAGGTTCCTTTACTAGCGAGTTTGTCGGCAACTTCGTGTCTTTTGCAGAACCAAGTATCTAGCACAATGTTTTCTTGCTTCTCGCTGAAAAGAGTTGAAATGTCGGAAAGCTTGAAGAGCTTCGAAGTAGTCATTATTATGGACAGGGTTGGATGTTCATTTGGCTGTTTGAAAAATAGTTATAAACGCGTCTTTCGTATGATTTTCCAGACTTAATGTGGCACATTTCGTGATTACCCGCTCCAAATTTAATAATTATTAAATGGAATACACTGTAAAAGTCTGTCTAAATTAAGAGGGTATTACATTCGAGAGATAGCCCGTATCGAAACCAGCATTGGGTTGCGGATCACTTCCATACTAGCACTCTAGGTTAGACGTACGTTTAGACATTGTAGAAAATACGACCGTAGTTTTCTCCATCATTAGGATAAGCGGCACTCGTTTCTGCCCCACTTCAGCGTGTGAGCACTCGGCAATCCTCGTTAACTTCGACTTCATGCTTGTGAAAAATGATCGGTGCATTCTTAAACTAACTTCAATCCCTCTACAACCCACATCCTGTGGATGGATAGGAAAATTGCCGACTCTGGAGCAGAAGTGCAGTAAATATATTCACGGATGGGCCGCAGTTAAACGGAAGAATTGGATGAGATGTTTTCTGCCAGTAACTCTTCGCAAACCGCTAGTTTATGTAATGTAAAATTTTTTTTTGTGTAACAGAAAGGGATACCACGCGCAGCAAATATTTAGTTGGCCCTACTGCGTTCAAAGCAATGGATTGATAATCATACATAGAGCTTATGAACCTTTCCAGCTCAAATGAATGTTAACTAATGACGAATCGAAAATGACAGAATGAAATGACAAGCACATTTGCATTATTTTCAGATTTCAATATCGCATGAATTCCATGTAGTTTCTATTGTCTTGCGAGTGAAAAACTCCAGCAACGGCCACCATCAGAGGCGGGTGGCTAACTTGCAGCTTTCCACATCGAACATTCAACACGTATTTCTGTCATAAAGTTTTCATAAATAATCCCGCAAAATTACTGCACGCACAGAATACAAGAATTTGTTATTCTCACCAAAACCACAGTATATATAGCCCACGTGAGTGCCATCAACAGCTCACACCATCGTCATATTGTCATGTATAGACAATTACCATTTTGTGCATTCGCAACAAGCAGATTGACACAAGTCGATCTGGAAAAAACTAATCAAGTGTCGCGGCTAGAAACAGATGAGGCTGGTTGACAATCTTCCCGGCCATCCGGCGCAGCATAAGGCCATACAGAATTTGTTGTGCAGCAGCATTAGCAGCATTCATTTGACGACTGCGACATGTTATTGTACTATTGGAGTGCGTGATGTTAACAAAAAAAAAAAAAACGAAAACAAAAGAAAGTTGGAAGCTAAAGACAGCCTTTGGTGATGATGGAAACGGCAACGAGTATGAAGGTAATGAGTGGACTGGGTAGGCTGTTAACAAAATGACGAAAATGTTAATACAAAAGAATAAAAAAAAAAAAATGCTAGGATGTTGGGCAGAGTGTACCCAACACGTGAGCACATAATTATGAATGTACATTCCTTGTGGGGAAGCGCACTAGTGCCGAGCTGGTTCGGTGCTAGAAAATATAGAAGCATGATTAGTGTGGTTTATTCCCTTTTGCATGCCAAAAACTTGTGAATTTTACATAGCGATGTCCAACGAGGTGTCCATTGGCCCACGATGCATTACCTTTTCGATAGTTCCGACCCAGTTCCAAAATCGACAGAAGAAAAAAGTAACATGATTTTAAATTATTTTCAAAGAAGTGTCTTTGGTTTGGTTTTGAAACCAAATTAGGCTGAATGAATCTAATTCAAACCGAGCATTTGAAAATACTATGAAAAAGCATCTGTGAAGTGCAGAATGAATGCATATTTGAACAAAAACAAACGCCAAACAAATATCTGTTTAAAGTAAACAAGCTCTCCGCTGCCTCCCTTTTTCGACAGTTTCGAAATAGTTCTAAATTCGACAGATGAGATCTACAGGGCAGTTCTGGCTAAAATAGTAAACAGTTTCTCGTTATACAAATGAAGGACAGATGAAAAGATACATATGTGGTTCGAAAGACTTTTGCTAATCCAGCACAAAAGCGGTAGAAAAGAACTTTCATTCACCACTCGTGATGAAAATTTATTTTGAGAGAAAGCACTGATACATCATTTAGCTCGCGTCGCTGCAGCAGTCGCAATGACCGACTGAACAAAGCACAGGCGTGCCATTCGGGAGATCCGAGTTCGAGTCCTCGGACAGCGGANAAATTAGGCTGAATGAATCTAATTCAAACTGAGCATTTGAAAATACTATGAAAAAGCATCTGTGAAGTGCAGAATGAATGCATATTTGAACAAAAACAAACGCCGAACAAATATCTGTTTAAAGTAAACAAGCTCTCCGCTGCCTCCCTTTTTCGATAGTTTCGAAATAGTTCTAAATTCGACAGATGAGATCTACAGGGCAGTTCTGGCTAAGATAGTAAACAGTTTTTCGTTATACAAATGAAGGACAGATGAAAAGATACATATGTGGTTCGAAAGACTTTTGTTAATCCAGCACAAAAGCGGTAGAAAAGAACTTTCATTCACCACTCGCGATGAAAATTTATTTTGAGAGAAAGCACTGATACATCATTTAGCTCGCGTCGCTGCAGCAGTCGCAATGACCGACTGAACAAAGCACAGGCGTGCCATTCGGGAGATCCGAGTTCGAGTCCTCGGACAGCGGATTTTTTTTTTCTTTTTTTAACTAAAATTTTTGTCTTTTTAATTTATTTGACAAATAATTTTAGAATACAATTTTTTTAGACTTTATTAAATTTTTAGAAACTTATTTTAGTTATTNCATTTTTTTTTCTTTTTTTAACTAAAATTTTTGTCTTTTTAATTTATTTGACAAATAATTTTAGAATACAATTTTTTTAGACTTTATTAAATTTTTAGAAACTTATTTTAGTTATTAACCGACTTCACAAAAAGGAGAAGGCTATCAGTTCGTCGGAATA
>NW_016192220.1:0-3463 GCF_001687245.7 Rhagoletis zephyria | reverse complement strand
AACCAGTTCGGGGAAAATGAAACTCATGATAAGGCTGAATATCCGTCAGACGAATTGGAGTTTCATTAATACGCATTTTTTTCCTCGAAATAACTAGATATAAATCCATTTTTTAATTTTTTTTTAATTTTTTTGATGCTTCAAAAATTTTCTTTATTTTCAAAAACTGGACGTGCTAGAAAATCATCATCAGGAAATCTATAAAATTTATTTGGTCCCATTTTCGAAATAAAATTCGTCAAAAATTTTGGTGCAAAGTGCAATTACTGTAGCGGTCACTTTTCTACTTTTGCAATTTTTTCAGTGTCAGCCTTGAAACTTTTTTGTTTGTTAAATTTTAAACCTTTTCAACTTTTGTATAACGTGAATGGCTGACAAACTTAGACTCCTACCATTTTCTGGCAGAAGCTCTTAATTTCGAAAAAAAAACAAATATATATAAAGCGAATTGAAAAATAATCTGATGTGGTTTAGGAACGAAAAAGAATCCTGCCTTGTATTTTAACATTTAAGAGTTCAGCGAAAATTTAGTTATAATTTTTGCATTGCTTTGCCAACCGCCACGACTGGCTTTTAAATAACATTAAAAATGCCGGTTAATGGCGTTTCGCTATGCGACTGTTTGATCGGTGAGGTTATAGGAAAAATTAATTGCATTCTAAATTTTTAGTCATAGTTTACTAATACGTACCATAAATTCTAAACTTACGATCTCAAACAAATTCTCTTCTAAAAATGTCCTTTTTTCAAATTTTGATTTAAAAACTAAACTAAAATTTGGCTTTAGATTAACTTTCTTGTTCGTAAACAATTTTTTTTACCACGAGCTATGATATAACAATAGTGTATAAACTTTTCATTGAGGCATCGTTGAACTTGAAAATTGTGGTTAATAGCCAAAGATAAAAACACGTATATATGTATAATTCTGTGCGTAAACCATGCACTTGAAAAAGTTTACATAGCCTTACAAACCTTTGCACCATGTGCTTATATATGTATGTATGTACTTGTATAATAAAAATGTATGTAAAGCAATTAAAATTGATAACCTTGACAATGCCAACTGTTTGCAGCCGCTTGCTTCTTCTAACTGTGACAATTATTAGAGTAATTAAATGGCATTTACGTGGTTGAAGAATAAGTCAAATAAATAATTGTCAATTTCCTCCTTTACATTTTCTTATAACTAAGTACTTGTATTTTTTTTTTTTATAATGGAGCATGTTTGAAATATGTGTATATGTATGTACCTATGTATGTACGTACTTGTTTTTAGTGTATTGTTGTATTGTACTATGTACTCGCTGTTAGGTCGCTTGCTCTATGAGAGTAGTCTTTTGAATTTTTGTGCGCATCTGAGCATGCAACCGCCTTGTATTTACACTTGCAACTTTTACTGCTATTTAAATGCTAGTTTAAGATAAAATGTATTCGTTTTTAATTAGTAAAGCACGTTCGTCGAATACGTCAGAAATAAACAAAAGACTTAAGACGCGAACCTTGCTCTATATAAAAAGTGAATGAATTTAACTATGAACCTATAAGTACATTTGCATACATCCATATGCAAGTGCAAACAAAATAATAGGGCGTTAATGGAGAAAATACTTTATAATAACTATGATCAGCCGCTAATTTCGAACTAAATTACTTACTGTGAATTGTGGTAAATGTACATAAATAATCCTCAATAAATTGTTGTTCACCCTCTGTGTAACTTGCTGCTGGCTCTTAATGCTGTAGCCAATAATTGAGCATCTTGAGCCTTAGCTAATAGCTCTGTAAGTACTACGAGCTGCATATTTAGCATCACGTCTGAAACTCGTCTCTAAAATATAAAAAATATATATCTTTTCTGTATGCCACCGCATAACTTTGGACAGCGTGAACCGATTTCATTATTTTTTTTTTTTTTTATCGGAAAGAAGGTACCTTAAGGGTCGTGCTGTAATTTTTTTTAGATCCGCTCATTGGATCATGAAAAAATGAACGGTACTCCTAAATTTGTATATGAGAATTGAAGTCGGTTGTGCTTTCTGCCTCAAAATTACTTGTTTAATAGAAAGGTCTATAAACACAATATGCGCTCAGCTTTCGAAAGCAATAAAAAATGTTACAAATGAATTTTAATATAAATAAATTAAAAAAGTCCATGAAATTTTTACACTTTACTCTACTACTATTGAAACAAAAATGCCTCTGTCTAGGATAAATTTTTCCTAGCGGGTACATGGCTGGCCGAGCACCGCATTCTTATAAGAATATTGCTAACTGGCCATTAACTCTGTGAACACACGTACTGCTTAGTTGTTTACTTTATTCAGATTCTTATATTTAATTAGATTGTTTACAAAGAGAATAAATAAACGATTAATCGCGGCAAATGTTAAGCGCGCGCAAGCGTTTGCGCTAGAAAAATTATAAAACTTAAACACATATTTATTAGCTAACATAAAGTTAAAAAACTGTTGCGCAAGTAGCTATTCAGATTTATATCAATGCTACTTTACAGAGGTGTGAAAATTTATAACAATTTTTTTATGTATATGTACATATTACTTACATACATATCTCTTATTTACTTCAATAGTGTCACAAATAAAAAAAAAAGAAGCTAAACTCGTGAAAAACATCTATGAAGTTTTGAATTTACATAAGTATACTCCCGTAGTAAAAATGAATACATATTTTGTTCTACTGAGATACTGGTACTCGATACAGCTATGAAATTTTTACAAAACATAGAAGAAGAGGTAGGGCTAATTTCTGCATGCTGAACTAAAAATCATAACCTTCCGTATTTAACTGGTATTTACAATGGCTCTTTAGCAAAAAATCGGGTTTTCATAAAATAATTGGAAATTGGACGGGGCATCGCCCGTATTTTTTCTTAAATTTGGTTTCACTAAATGGGGCATCAATTTAATTTTAATCGACTTCACAAAACGGAGAGGGTTACCAGTTTGTCGGAATATTTTTTATTTTTTTTATGTATTTTACCGCATAACTTTGGACCACGTTAACCGATTTCGATAATTAATTTTTTCATTGGAAAGGCGGTACATCAAGGTTATTGGATCGTGAAGAAATTGACGATAATCTTAAACTTTTATATGACATAATGTACATACTTTCAAAACAACTCACACATTTGACAACAGTCATTGATATTTTTGCAATAACCGATGGTTATAGTTGAAAACTGTATAGTCGATGAGAACTCTCATCCATATTTGATTTGTAAAAACGGCTATAAGAAACCTGTAGTGCTATCATAACTTTACGACACGCACATCTTGATAAGATTCGACCATTTATCTTAATTTATTTAAAGTTTAATTATTTGCTTATAAAAATGTATATATAAATATATTAAATAAAAAAACTAACAAACTTACGAAACAATTTCGGCCTCTTTAATTCGATTTTTTACAAAAATTTTGAGTATGCAGTTTTATTA
>NW_016192218.1:0-3463 GCF_001687245.7 Rhagoletis zephyria | reverse complement strand
GGAAACACCGACAAACAGCAGCAGCACATTGACCTGGGCATCTTTGTGAAGGCCGTCTTTACGGGCGGTGCTGCCTGGAAAGACGGCCGCCTGCGACAGGACGATCAGCTGATTAGCATCAATGACATTCCGTTGTCGGGAAAGACAAACAGCGAGGCGATGGAGACGCTCAGAAGGGAGATGATCAAGCCGCAGGGAGGGAAGAATGGAAGTGGCGAGATGGCAGAGGGCGGAAAGCCGGACTCGATTACGGTGACTGTGGCGAGAAGGGTCTGTCGATCGCCGTCGCATTTTAACACCGGAGAGAATGGTGGTCTCTGTTCAGGCAATGATGATTCTAGTTCTCAGCGGACGACCTCGCTCTACCACGGAGGTAACGCCTCTGCACTGAATCCAAACCACCAGCTTCACCACTATCACCACCAGCACGAAGCCTCCATTCTGAGCAGTCACTCCTACGACATGTCCTTTAGCGGCACTGAGTCGGGAGGGACGCAAAGTCCGACCAAGAACAGCAGCAGCAGCAACAACAGCCCAACTAGTCCCCAGCTGAAAATGAATGGCAGTCACAATGGAACGGGAGGCAGCAGTGGTCAGGAGGAGGACAGCTACCGCTCGTCGGAGAACACGGTCATCTTCAATAGTCGCCTCCTAAATCAGTCTTCCGCCTCTTTGCCCTCACCGGTGAAGGAGCAGCAGCAACAGCAGAGCACCAATGACACTTCTGCTGCCCACTACGACAGTGAACTGTCGCTGAATGAGGACGGAGATCGATCGGCAAGTGACCGTTTCCGAAGGGACGGCTTTGGGCGGCAGAGCATGTCGGAGAAGAGGCACGCCCAGCTGGACGCCAAAAGCACCGACACATACAGAAGGAATAAGAAATCTAGAGAAGACAAGCTGAATGTGGCAGCGGACAATGATGATGAAGATGAGAGGGACGAGGAGGAGGGAAATTCAGTTGTTGTGGTGGAGCAGATGGAGATGCAGACAAAGACCAGTCAGCAGCACGGTCATGTGCTCATGTCTTATGGGGAAGATGAGGACAGTGATAGGGCTGNGGATGAGAGGGACGAGGAGGAGAGAAATTCCGTTGTTGTGGTGGAGCAGATGGAGATGCAGACAAAGACCAGTCAACAGCACGGTCATGTGCTCATGTCTTATGGGGAAGATGAGGACAGTGATAGGGCTGAGGCCATCAGAAGGATGGCTTCTGCTTCTCTAAAAGGTAATTTTTGAGAAAAACGTAAAGATTAATCTTGCAAAAATAATATCGCGTTTTTAATTTGTTTAGAAAACTTACCCTTGCCAACAAACTCCAGCTCCAGCATAACTCCGCCAAAGAGTAGGTCGCCCTTAAAACCGGCGCACTTGCCCTTCTTTTCGCCCTGTTGCAGTATGTTTTTGTCTTTTAAAAAGTCGTGAATTTTACTAACCATATTTTTTTGCTGTTTCAGTCCAATGCCAGTCACCGGGCTCTTGTCCCTACCACAGCAAGAGTGACATTGAAGTGAATGGCCGAAGTCGCAGTGGCCTGTACGTGAAGAACACCAACGTCACTGAGGTACGCACCACGATGATGTCCTCCACCTCCGCCTCCACCAAGGAGATGATTGTGCCGCCATTTGGACTGCGTCGCTCATGCAGCCTGGAGAGTCTGCAGATGATGATGCAGGATCTGCAGAAAGAGCAGATGGAGAAGGTGGGAGGCAATGGTGGGAGTGGTTCTGCTGCTTTTGCTGGAGCTCGAGTCGGCACGGTCAGAGTGTCCCGAGGACGGGAGACCAATGAGAGCTTCCGGAATGCCGTCGATCGGTCCTATGACACCAAGAACTACATCAACCAGTCGGCAAATATGGACAGAGGTACAGAAGGACAGTTTTAGTGAGTTTTTCAGATTTACTAACAATTTGATATTATCTTTAGTTGATGAAGAGTTTGACAGCAACGACGACTCCAACAGTCGACCCTCAACGTGTCCCTACAGAGTGGGCGGCGGCCATTCAATGACGAGCACCAACTTCACCTCTGGCACCGCTCTGACGACGACCACCAACGAGGACGACGGGGCACAGTTGATCAAGCCAAAGAAGAAGAAGGGACTCTTTAAAAATCTGTTTCACTTTGGCTCAAGAAAGGGTCGCTCCAAGTCGGCCTCTTCAGANCGGAACTGCGCTGACGACGACCACCAACGAGGACGACGGGGCACAGTTGATCAAACCAAAGAAGAAGAAGGGACTCTTTAAAAACCTGTTTCACTTTGGCTCAAGAAAGGGTCGCTCCAAGTCGGCCTCTTCAGAGCCGAGTAGAGGAGAAGGTGGCGGTGGAGGTTCTCNCTCTGACGACGACCACCAACGAGGACGACGGGGCGCAGTTGATCAAGCCAAAGAAGAAGAAGGGACTTTTTAAAAATCTGTTTCACTTTGGCTCGAGAAAGGGTCGCTCCAAGTCGGCCTCTTCAGAGCCGAGTAGAGGAGAAGGTGGCGGTGGAGGTTCTCCATCTAATCGCCACAGCCACAATGACTCCAACACCAGTGAGGAAGTGTTCAGGTCGCCTGATCTCATGCGAAATCGCCAGTACCTCGTCGAGCAGGAGCGAATCAATGCTCAGTACCGAAAGCTGATGGAGGCAAAGCAAAGGCAACAACAGCAGCAACAACAACAACAGCCACCACAGTTTGTTCGCAATCAGCTGCATCCAATGCACCAGTCAATGCCGATTGGCCAGCGATCGAGGAGTAGTCCATCGAAGCAGCAGATGATGATGATGGAGCAGCCTCTGATTGGCAGTCCGCCTACCGGTAACGCCAATGGATACGCTGGTGTTCACGCCGGCAGCTTTGTCCCCAACTATGGCTCTCATCCACGCCACAGCAAACAACGAGATCAAACAATGGGCGTACCGGCAATAGGAGGGCAGCAGCAGCAGTTTGGCAGTCTAAACATTCACAAGAAGAGCAATGAGAGCAACAGCAAGATGAACGCCTATATGATGAGACATCGAGTTCATCCAGAGCAGATCAAGTTTGGCCCAGAGGGAGCTGCGCACAGTTTTGGTGACGCGAATGCACAGGTAAGAAGTTCAGAGTTGAAGATTTTTGGNTTCATCCAGAGCAGATCAAGTTTGGCCCAGAGGGAGCTGCGCACAGTTTTGGTGACGCGAATGCACAGGTAAGAAGTTCAGAGTTGAAGATTTTTGGTGAGTTGATGATCTAACACTTTTTACCTCTTTTTCAGATGCGTCCCATAAATGACGGCGGCCCTCGGCACTTGCGTGGCAATTCGCAGGACTTTTACAGTACTCGATCACCCATGGATAGGTAAGTTTTTGCGATTATGTGATAATCAGGTTATTTATCCTTTTTCATAATCCTCACAGACCAGGCAGTCGAGTTGCTATCTCCGAGAGCAGCAACTACGCCACTCAGGGCATCTATTCAACGTACGGCTCGAACAACAACCC
>NW_016192216.1:0-3463 GCF_001687245.7 Rhagoletis zephyria | reverse complement strand
GAACCACTGCCGTCTCCTATCAAACTAGCTCGGCGTGAGTTCTGAACCAATTTGATTTTCTGCAGAGCACTGTTATCGATGGGTATTAATTTACTTACTAAGGCAAAAAAATGTGCTATTTTTTCAATTTTTGTTCAAAAAAAAATTCAAAGTACATTGCGTAAAACCAACATCCACAACATCAGGTTGCAACAATAGTTATTATTGTGGTGACACGTTACCGCTGAAATGGTTGTTGCGATATTGTGAAGGTTCCAATTACGACACTCGAAATTGAACTGTAAACATACATATGTACATGCCTACGTTTGTAGATCCACACAGTCAGTGTAGTAGAAGCGTGTTCGCTGTAACTTTGGAAAGTATTTGCACAGTTCGATTCAAACAAATACATATACAATGTTTTCAGTAAAATGGATACCCACTTACTTTATCGACGACGATTTTATATCTAAAAGGCGTATTTTACTCAAATTTCAGCGCAAATTTTAAAGACAATCGCCTTTCTATAAGCCGCATTTAACTTTAGATCTACTTTGTATGTCTATTACTTTTTTCCGTTGGGTTTATACTTTCTTTTTGTTGGAGTCAGGAGACTGGGGAGGTCAATTCAACACTTATGATTTGTTTATCAATTTTTCTTTTTTTCTCTCTATAAATGAGATAATCAAACAAACGAATTCTTCAAAGTGCTTCAAAAATTTACGCCGACTGTGTCCAAAATTACTCTACCCTAACCTAACCAACTACATCACTAGGTGACGCCAAGCTCAGTTTTCGCCATATTTTTAAGGAAAAGAAATAGCTAAGGAAATGGTCAGACACAGTTAAAAGATTTCAATCGGCAATGTATGTAGATAGTTCTCTCCTACTGAGAAAAATTGATGGCAATACCACGTTAACATCAAGTTACTTATGGATTAAACTTCTTAGTCAATTTTGTCCGACTTTAACCAAGCCCGCACTCCGCTAGGGCAGGAAGCTTGTTTTGGTGAATCGCCGTTCAGTTCGCTGCAGAACCGATATAACGTGATAACTTAGCTAGCCTTCATTGTCGTTGCCACGGTACCGCCTCGAGTTGTGGGTAAACAGTGAGCAAGAACTGGCAACGCCCTAATACAAGGTGTTATGCGTTGATCATGCCAAAGACCAAAAGAAGAACATGCTCGAAGCAAAAGAAGTCGAGAAGGACTTAGGTCTCGATAGCTTGACTAGCCTGAGTGTGGCGGAGAAGGCCGGCGAAGGTTGTAAAGCCATGGGGTTGGAAGGCGGAAAGTAGCGCCCAGATGCTGAAGATCGCTATTAGAGGAGCAGTCGGTCGACGTAGCGGCAGTCAGTATAGAAGCCATAGCGCTCGTCCGGAGGAAAGTTCTCAGGCCTGAAGGCGCGTTACTTTGAAGTGCACTATGTGAACTGTGAGGGCAGCATGAAAGCAGCAATCTTAGTAAGAAAGAACTTGTACTCATATATTTTGTCTAACTACAGCACTAAGGACTTGCCGGTTGTGGCCATAGAAAGAAATGAAGAGGAGGTTGTGATCCTGAGATCCTGCTACATGGCGTACAATATTAACGATCCACAAAAAAGTTTAGAAGGTTTGTGGAGGAGAAGAAGTGCAGAGGACGGGACGTCGACGGATGAGAACGCTCACCATACGCTTTGCGGGTGCACTGACATCAATGACCGAAGTGAGTCTTCTTTGTTTCCTTTTTAATAGAAACTTAAGTGTAGCTAATAGCGACAAGGTTCTCACATACGTTCTTTATTTAACTTTTTGTTCTGAGCTTGGCGTAGAGCTGACTGTACGGGGGACCTTGACAGGTTATCTTGTTTGAATTATGCCTATATATGTATGCTGTACTATCTCTGCTACAAGGTCCACGAGGAACTCCTTTTTAAGCTACCACAGACTCACAAACTGTGCTCTTTTTCAAAAGTTGCTTGAGGAGATACTGAGTTCGCTCAGGAGGTTTTAAGCAGGGCTGCGCCTTAAGGAGGGCTAAGAGGTGAGGAAAACCTTTAGACTCATGGCAGAATTTCTGTGGTAGGATCGGGAGTTAATTCGAGACTTGCAAGGTAAAAGAAGGCTGTATCAGAGGGTACCCAGTGACTCATTAACAACTAATTTCTCGAGTTACTACTACAGGCTAAGTTCCCTGCGACCGAGGATCCGGATAGTCTTCCTGACGCTGCAGCATATATCCAATACCAGCTCGCTCAGTGACATTTATATTTACATACATTTGTCATAACACGCATGCACAAGCACTTATGGCTATTCATATGTCATATGGACAGACAATTATGTGTATCAAATTAAGCTTCCGTTCAAAAGATATCTGTTTCGAATTTTAAGCAATAAAATCGAAAAAATAAAAGATAGTAATCCAAATAAATAACTTTTTTATTGTTGCTGTTCTATAGGCTTGTGAATGGAAATGTATGTAGTGTAAACAAAGAGGAGCCCGTGAGTATATNTCGCCACAAATTTAATAAATATTTAGGTATGTACATATGTATGTAGAAGTATGTATATTTGGCAAAAAGCAACCGAGTAAAAGAAACTGCGGCTGTTCACCACAACAACAGCGCCGACTGCAGCAGCAGCAAACGGACAACCAGCTGCATAACCTGTCAGTTGGCGGTGACAATGCCCCAACCTGTGGCCCAACCACGACTGCCATTATAATACCCGCGACTTAATGCTGACCAGTCGGCACTTTTGATTGTTCTGTGAACAACTAACTGCCTATACACGCAAGCATGTACATTAGGGTGGTACAAAAAAAAGAGCAAAGTCGGAATTTTAATGCTATCACCCCTAGGATTGTTCTATAACGAAAAACTTTACCCCTAGTTTTACTATTTTATATGAGAAAAAACAACTTTTCGTAGAAATACTATATAATTCTTGAGAATCAATATTTTTTGATCGGAAAACTCAGGTTCCCTTCAGGAGACTTCCAGTAATTCCAATTGTGTAATAAACCATTTTTTTATTACTAAAGATTTTTCATTGGTCCCCCCTTGCATTTTCTGGGGTTTTTGAGGAACCTTTAAAAATTATTTACTATGAAAAAATTGTTAAATAAACAATTGGATATTATTATTGGGAATATCCTAAATAGAAAGAAAGTTTTGCGATAGAAAATATTGACTTTTCAAGAAAAGTTCTACGAAAAGTTGTTTTCCCATATAAAGTACATGTAAAACTTTAGCACAAAAATTCTGACTTTAATTTTTCACATGCATTTTTGACCACCCTAATGTACTTTCATATATATCTATACGTATATCCATGTATATTTTTTGTTTCACACGTACGTGCGTCTTCTTGTTGCATCGAGTACTTTCTGAAAATGCACCTACAACCAGATTGTGGAGTAACCACAGTGACAGCAATAAAACCAAAACCCCCAAAAAAATTACGAAATAAGTAAAATAAAATCAACAATGAAAGCAG
>NW_016192214.1:0-3464 GCF_001687245.7 Rhagoletis zephyria | reverse complement strand
AAATTTCCATGATTTGATACATATCGATAGTTCGATGAATTTCAAGAACACTAAAATTCGATAACTCAACAAAATTCGTTAACTCGACCAATTTCGATAACTGTGAAATTCGATGGCTCGATAAATTTCGATAACTCAAAAATGTAAACACTTTGGATACCTTTATAAATTTTTACTTTTGACATCTCCACATTTTTCGAAAACTATCTAAACATTTTGATAACTCGTTACACTCTGTTAAGACAGATTAAATTCGATAATCAGTGATAAATCGATAAGCTTATATAACCTTGAAATTTCGATAAATCGATATATTTTGAAAATTCCATAAACTTCGCTTCGTTGAACGAACCAATTTCAGTAGATCAATAATTATCGATAACTCTGTAAGTTGAAAGAACTCCATGCATTACGACACCTCGATAAATTTCGTTAAGTCTATAAATAATGATAATTCAATAAATATCGATAACTTGATACATTACTTTAACTTGACAAATTTCGTTAATCCCACACGTTTTCATAGCTCGACAACTATCCGTAAATTTGGACAACTAAGTTTCTGTGTCTATAAATTTCGACAACTCAGTAAACATTGATCAGTTTGAATAATTCGATACGTTGCGATAACCTAATAAGCATGGATAAATTTTGATAATTATAAACTTCGATGATTCGATAAATTTCAGTTACCTTTATGGCTGATTTTATTTCGATTCCTATCGGAAAATTTCAACTCTGTTAATTCTTATGTATTTCTCATTGTTTCCATTTTCGCCGTTATCTCAATTTTCGCCTTTATCTTCACTTTTGCCTTTTTTTGTCTTCATCGTTATCACTTGTTTCTTCATCTTCATATTTATCTTTATTTCAAAGTTTAATTTCAAATCCGAAGTAAAACAAAATACGAAACAGCGGTCCATAGGGCTACATTCACTACGCATTCTCCTACTCAGGGCTGGCATCGAGTCAAACCCTGGGCCAGAAACATACACCTGCTGTGTATGCCGAATACGATTACACCACAACTCCACCTCAGTCAAGTGTAATGCCCGTGAGGGGTGGAGTCACCTCAGGGTCTGCTCGGGACTACGGACACACAGACAGTGGACCACGTCGTACGTGGCCCCCTGTTGCTCAAATAGAGCAGCCTCCACGGCTAACCATAGTCCGTCCGTGCAGCCCCACACACTCACACAGCAGCCACACACAGTCACCACAACACAACAACAAAATAACACCACAGACCGTACCATAGCCACTACAGACCGCATAACACACACAACCGCACCACCACCCACGCGCCGCCGCCAACAACTCCTGGTTCCCCCTAAAATCTGCACGGTATGTCAGACCAGGCTATTCCGTAATGTGACATCAGTCAAGTGCAACACCTGCCTTGGCTGGTGCCACTTTAGGGCATGCTCAGGTCTGCGTACCACATCGATAAACTTGAATGCATCGGGTCAATTCCATGTCCTGCCGAAGTCCGCCAAAGACCTTCCCAGTTAAAAAAAAAATTTGTTACGTTTTAGCAAAAGATTTTCCGGTTAGTTAATTTGTTATAAGTTTTGCTACGTGTTAAATTAGAAAACCTCTCCAAGGCTTCTAAAACTAGAAAAACTGTAACTGACACTCTTGTTTAAATTAAAGCTTAATCCTGTGGCTAGACATATAGGTTAAAATTTTTTGAATATGGTCCCGCGTTAGGACACGATAACCCAAAATCATTGTACAAATAACCGAACCGTACCCAAACTGTCTTACCTATGCATTTTTTATAAACAAAAATTTTATAAAATAAAGCTGCAGTAGTTTTCATCTTATTCATCTATTCTGCAACTCTTTCGTATTCGGATTTTGCTACGTATCGTAGAAATGGTATGCTGCAATCCGAATCGTATTTTCGAAATTCGCAACAATGGAATGCCTAAAATCGAACGAGTAAGAAAGTGACAGCTTTTTTGCGTAATTTTGTACGAAAACAATTCTGTGTCGGAAGCGAGATAAAAGATTTAAATCAATGTGTGTTTGCAGGTAATATTAGTGGTGTTCATTTAAACAGATAGATTTGCCTTTCGCATATACGTATATTTTTATCCACTGCTTTATACAAACGAACAAAAAAGAATCTTTGTTGCCCCTTATCGAGAAACTTGTGTCCGGTTTACTTATTTGTACAATGAGTTTCGGTTGTTGTGTCCAAACGTATAACCCGAATCCAAAAACTTTAAACATACGTGTAATCAAAGGATTAAACTTTTATCTAAAACAAATGTTTAAAATTTCCGAGCCTAGTGCTTATTATTAATAAATTCGGTTTGCACTATGCACTTTTTTGCAAATTTCGATGTGGGTTGTCCGCAAAAATACTGTGGATGGCGTAATGTTGTATACCTTTGATATTCAAAAGTCCCTCTTCTCCGGCAACACAGAAAGGAGAATTCTACTTAGTAACGGTAATAATCCCTAAGTGCGGTCGAAGGCAGAAGCAAGCGCAACAGGTGGTGGACCTAACAAAGTGCATGTTTTCAATGGCTTGGAAGAAGCTGTTATTGCATTAACTGGATTGAGAACAAGTTCTTCCGGCATAGGAGTTCTGGCTTGTGGTTCAAG
The DNA here is from genome assembly GCF_001687245.7 of Rhagoletis zephyria. Lineage (NCBI taxonomy): Eukaryota > Metazoa > Arthropoda > Insecta > Diptera > Tephritidae > Rhagoletis > Rhagoletis zephyria. The sequence goes on along the minus strand of NW_016192214.1, from coordinate 848 downwards.
AATTCAACCAGAAGCTGACATAGATGCGCCCATGGTTACTATGCCCGACAGCTCCGCATATCTTTGTGAAATCATTACCGTAGCGCGCTCTTACTCCGCTGCTTTAATTGTAAATGCAGCAGAATCCATCGTTTCCTCCAAAATATGTAAAATCAAACAATTTTACTATAAATAAGCACTTGATGAGTGTTTTTTTAATTCCTTTTCACTTTGTTTTCCGTCATTCAGCTGTCTTCGTAACGTAGCTGCGAATTACGAATTACGAAAATTCGGGTTCAAGAATAAGGGTGATAGTTTCGTGCTTATCTTTATATGTATATGTATCTATATATATAAAAATGAAATGTCTTTCGAATGACGGCGATGCCTGACCAAACGGTTGAACCGATTTCAATTCTGTAAAAAGCACAATTTTGGACCTTCTGTGTGGAAGTTTCTTTGATTTAAAAAAATTTTAAATTTTTTGTTGTTGTTGCCGAAAAATGAAGAAAGCTGAGACGTCACGATTTCATAGTTTTCCGTATATTTAATGTCACTAAACTACTAAACGGCTGGACCGATTTCGTTCATATTTGGAACATATTTCAGCACCTTGAAGGGAAATATTTCGACTAAAAATTTAATCGCTAGGTGGCGCTGGGGTGGGGATATTCATAAAAATTGCATTTACTTGCCGATTTGGCTCATATTTAGGACATAAGTTAGCCAATTGAAAAGGAATATTTGGACTGAAAAATTACACGATAGGAGGCGCCGGGGTCGGGATATTCCCAAAAATTATTTTACGCTGCAAGAAGGATAGATATCGCTAGCTTAGAGTGAAATGTTGCTAAGTCCACTTTTTATGA
>NW_016192212.1:0-3464 GCF_001687245.7 Rhagoletis zephyria | reverse complement strand
TGCGTTTTTTTTAAAAAAAAAAGGTATCAAGCTCTTAAAAAATCACCCGATATTAGCAATTTGTTTGTGTGTTTTCGTTAAAGTCTGTTGTGCTGTATGCGCTTACAGTTGTAATTAAAGTTACACGAAATAGTGGCAAAGGACATGCACAAGTTTATCGATGCGGGCTGCACAGTTACTTACTTCGTGCACTTTGTACGATGACAGCGGCCTTGTTTCCACGGCACACTCACATTCATTCACTTATAGATACTATTTACCACATATGTAATTATATATGTACATACATATATACTATGCATATACTTCTAGTCAGTGCATGCATATGGTTATTAAATTAATAATAAATTATTATATTTTCATTCTGAGTATCAGAAATCAGTTGGCTGCACGGCGAGCAGCCGTTTAATATGGTGTAAGGATAATTGCTTATGACCTTGGTTTATCGGCAATCTGAAACGTACTAGTTGCGCATCCTGTTCACGGCACCGTTTCTGGAGTTCGGAACCAGTCCTAAATTCGGCAGATGGGAACTAGTTCGCTCTGCATCCCTTTTTCTATATGCAGTATCGAACCAGTTCTAACGACGAAAAAATGTAACATGATGAGTCTTTTGGTATTCCCACGGTAGCCATTTTACATTCCAGAAGGGCCCAAACCACGAAAAAGCATCTGTGAAGTGCCATAGGAAAACGTATATGAACGAAAAACTGCCCAACGAATATCTATTTAAAGAAGTGATGGGCAGAGAGAGCTTCAAGTATCAACTATAAATCAAAGGGTCAAACTTCATAAAAATTTAGGAAAATTCAACAAATTTTCATTAAAATTTCGAGCTATTTAATTTGAATCTTTAGACATTTTTGGGTATGCAGTTTTACACGCATACAATTTTGGTCGCATAAAGTGTAAGTTTCAAGCGCCTGAAGAATAGCGGTGATTTTTTTTGTGACCGCTTTTGCGATTTCTTAGCCGCTTACTACTAAAAGTCTACGGTTTCGTTTACGGCGATTTGGGCCATATACTTTTAAATTATGTACTACAATTTATATACAGGGGCCGTGATTTTTTAGTCCTGGGCCCGAGTTTTCTCTCAACGGCCCTGCTCACCACTTGCTGCAACAATACGAAGTTTACGTGGTCAAGATGGGACAAAAAGCGATCGGAGGATCTCCTCATGCTGATAAGAGGAGACCTAGCCTAGTGGGGTCACTGGAAGCCACGTCAACCTAACCTAAAGGTTAAAAAAGTGTAAACACAAAAGTGATACTTTTCCATGTTGCAATTAGAATCCTTTAACATTATATTGCCTCATCCGAGGCTTTGCCTTGCTTCTTCACTGGAAGTGGTTTTTACGTGGCGGGTCCCAAGCCCAGCGCTGGGACGGGGGTGGTTTCGCAACCAAATACACGTTTATATAGCGAGCCGCTTGCTCCAAGTAGACACCCGCTTGCAGCCGCACCTACTGGTGAACAGACGCTGCAGAANATTATATTGCCCGTTTCGTTTTGGAATTTTTAATAAACTGTAATGCATAGCGAATGCTCGGGCTTGAATGAGGTGTTTCAATATTTTGTCCACATTTTTTTGGATTCTATGAATATTCTTATGAATATTTTGGACCACGTTAACCGATTTCTATAATTATTATTTTTAAATGAAAGGTGGTGCCTCCGAAAAATTACCGGTAGTATTAAATTTTCATATGAGAATTGAAGTCTGTTTTATGTTTTGCTTAAAAATTACTTATTTTATTTTTTCAATCATTTTCAAATTCAGCGGTGCATTTAAATCTTAAGCTTCCCCCATTTGAATGCCCAAAAAATAATGGAGCAAATGTTTTCGAATTTTCTTGCTAAAAATACATATGTGCATACGTGTGTAAATTATGACATAGCGCTACGGACGTAGTATGTATGTACATATGTATGTATCTATGCACGAACGTAAATATGCATACACATGTGTACGCCTGCATGGCCTAGTGAAAGCTCTATTAACTACACACTGCTTTTTTATTTTCATCTAGAATCCAGTGATTTGGCTGTCTAAAAATCTATGAATACACGTATGCCATGGTAAAAGCCGGCTCGTTCTATCACTCCGCTGGCAAGAAAAAAAAAACAACTGCATAAAAGGCACTCAATGAAATATTGCCAGCGGATATAGTTGCATGTGCTGAAAGTAAAAGAAAGTAAAAAGTGAACAAATTTAAAAGGAAAAGCAAAAAATAAGAGTAGCCTATATAGGCTTTCAAAATTCCAATGGCGAATAGCTTAGAATTTTTAACAGCACTCACGCAACAAACAGCTGAAAAACAATTTTAAAAAACTGAACAATAAAAATATGCTGCTGTCAAAAGTGACCGTTAGTTAAGTAAAATAAAGCCCCGCTGCTAAAAGTCAAAATCAAATAACGCCTGCAGCCGAGTTGCTAGTACGAAAAAAACGCGTTTCGAAAATCCTCTAAAAAATATTGCAAGTCGAGCAACAGCTTTGCCATTCCAAGTACCCAGCGTTGCCATTTAACTTGCCGCATATGTCAAGATTTTCTTGTTGTAGACTTTTTTTTAATCTTCCGCTGCTAGTTTTAGTTTCGACATTTTTTAAGCCGCGCGCTGTTAAAGAGCAAGTAGTTACTGTGGAGATTTAAATGCCAATAAGTGAAGTTAAAAAAGCTATGGGTAACGGATGCTTGAGCGAACAAAAGTAAATAGGAAAACTAAAAATGAATTAAAATTAATTTAATTTCAACAGTAGTTCAATGCAAAGTAACTGCTTTAGAGCCTAAACTTCTATCGCTTTAGCGATAGGTTGGGTTAGGTTTGTTGGCCAGCCACTGTGTGGCTTCGCAGAGACCAATATGGTCGATAGCGCTACCAGATATACTAGGACCACTTTAGACAGCTAATCACTACGGATTTACCAGGAGCAATGTTGAAGAACATCGCAGTCCTCTTGGCGAACTGTAACAACTTGTTATAGCCTACCTTGGCGGCGTCTTCCAGATTAGGAAGTAAACCTGCTCCCAGGAGACTCAACCGCAGTATGTTAGGGGCAGAACACTCGCAGATGATACGCTCCACTCTCTCCTCCTGCGTTCTGCATCTTGTACAGAACTTATCGTAAGTCAGAGCCAGTTTATAGACGTGCGATGCTAGCTGACAATGTGCAGTTAGAACACCCACCAGTAGCCTAGCGTCCTCCCTCTTGAGGGAAAGGAGAAACTTCGTGAGTTTCATGGCATATGCTCTCTCTAGAGTGGCACCTTGCAGCCGTGCGTTTTATTCCACACCTTCTGTGCCTTCTGGATCCTGGACAGGTCAAGTTCCCGTTTAAGCGCTTGGAGGGAAATCGGCACCTCCTCTATCAACATGGTTTCCGGCTAAGCACCCTCTTTGGCCAACCTGTCGGCCTCTTCGTTGCCCGCGACGCCGGTGTGCCCCGGAACCCAGTAAAGATGTA
>NW_016192211.1:0-3464 GCF_001687245.7 Rhagoletis zephyria | reverse complement strand
ACAAAACAGAAACCCTGCAAATACCATAAACAATGAAATGCAGGTCCAAGCTACAGAAACAAAAAGGAAGAAAATAACTGATTTTTACCTACCTGCGAATCCATGCAACAATTAATCAAAAAAGAGGTGAGCAGCTAATTTCTACCTCAGGATGTACACACAGAACTGAAACTACTGGTTGAACGAAAGAATATAATCCGCTGAGACGTACCTAACTATGAACCAACGACGATTTAACACGGCAATAAATAGTGACAGACTAANAGAAAATAACTGATTTTTACCTACCTGCGAATCCATGCAACAATTAATCAAAAAAGAGGTGAGCAGCTAATTTCTACCTCAGGATGTACACACAGAACTGAAACTACTGGTTGAACGAAAGAATATAATCCGCTGAGACGTACCTAACTATGAACCAACGACGATTTAACACGGCAATAAATAGTGACAGACTAAGGGCCGTTTTCTGAACTAACCTTTAACTTTAAAGCTCACTTTATATTTAAAGGTTGGATTAAAAATAAAGTTATGTCTAAAGTAAAGCATTTCTATTATCGATTTTTGACGTATGTATGTTTCTTGGTTGTAAATCAATTTAAAACCGACAATAAAATGATTTGCTTTAGACACAATCATAAATTTTAATGCAGCCTTTAAATATAAAGTGAACTTTAAAGTTAACGGTTACTTCAGAAAACGGCCCTAACAGAAGCTATTCAGAACGAAAAATGACACTGAAGATGGCACAACGCCGAAACCGGTTTGTCTCCACATTACATCACACTCCTACCCTGTCGGAAACACCAATAACGAAAATGAGAACATTTTCAATACCTACCAGTCCTTCTGCACCAAAAACTTGAGTATTTTTAAATTCTACAGGATTTCCTCTTTAATTTGATACCCACACTTCTTCTCTAAGCACATTTCTATTAATTTTTTAAATCATTTTTGAATTACTGACGTCAGAGTGAAAAACTAAAAACGCAATTTTACTGTATTTGCCCAATGGTTTCATATTGATATTTGTGTTTGAAATTTACTCTCGCGCGGCGTTATATGTATTATGTGCTAGACATTTATAAAAAAATATTAATTATTAAAAAAAAAGAAATATAGCCGATACTGATCAAGAAAATGAGTTTCTATTATTGCCATCAGTGCAAATTACAAATCGCGGGAATACTGGGATTATTTGCTAAGAATTCCGGAACTTTTGGGACCTTAAAATGGCCGGGATCCCGGGATTAACATTCCTAGTATGCAGGCAGCATGTCACTTACTATGTCATCATAATGTGCACTCTTTTTGTTTCCAAGAAAATTTTCACACACAGAAAATAAACCTTTCCATGCATTTTTTTCCAAAGGCGTCGTTGTTGTAAAAAATTTCCGTCCCTAATCAGTTCCCGTATTTGTGGACCAACAAAAATATCTATTAAAAATATAATTTAATTTCGTTTCAAATCATGTAAAAATATCCTTGTACCTTAGGGCTGAACCCATCGACCAGGACACTTTTTCTCTATAAATACAGTTTATTTGATTCTGGCGTCCCATTATATTGACGTATTTTCTGATATTACAAGCAATGTAGGTTTGTGGCACACTCCATAGAGCTGAAGGATTGATGATGATGAAACTCTTAACTTCTGATTTTTTTTTTATCATAAAAGAACAAATTTCTCTTGACGGTGACGTAACTTGGAAAAATGGTCTTGAATCCTTGCCTTCCCACCATTAGCAAATTTCCACTATCAACAACGCGCTTCATGATCATTTTTGTCATTTTGTATGTATATGCATTACCTAAAGATAATTTAGGTTGGCTGTCTGAAGTGAAGCCATTTGAAAATATTTACTCAATATGGGCTGAAAAGTGCTTTCCTGTATACTTCCTAGAAAGGGGTTTCCAATTTACAATTTACTTAAGTACATGTTTATATTATTTAGCATTACAAATAGGATTCAGTAAGCATTTTAAGTCTCAATAAAACATATTTGATCTGAACCTTAAATATTTAAATAGAAGTATGATTTTTATGAACTAAAACTGCTTTAAAAGAACTTCTTCAAAAGGCCTACAGAAGTACGTCCTACAAAAGCCTTGTTGGAAGCTCTTCTTTGAGTAGCGAAAGCAGAAGCCCTTCAATTTGTGCCACTCTGTACCAAAAAGGAAGGAGAAAGGAATGGCTTTCAGAAAGGCCTTTTTGAAGAGATTTCAACTCTTGAAATTATCTACTGCGAAGTATGTGTGACCCCTCAGCCGTGTACCTGTTAAGGAACTTGCACTTTTTCGCATTTGCCTGAAAATAAAAAAACATGTTTTAACCAAATAAACTAAACAGAAGAAAGGCAAACTCACCAGATATGGTTCAACATGTTAGAAAAAATGTCTCATTATCGATTTTCGACTACTAATGACAGAAAGCTTAACCTTTTTTTTTCAAAGCAAAAATCTGCTAAAAATTAGATGGGTGTCTTCATTGACCTTCATTTAAAGCCAGGACCATTTTAGTGTGGACCAGGACACCAGGACAATTTGTTTAAATCAGGACAAATCCTGGAAAAACAGGATGTCTGGCAGCCCTATTTTACCTCCTTTCAATTTCGCGTAAGTTATTCGTGGGAAAAATGTTTCAAGATATTTGAATGTTGGACCATTTTTGTCAATTGCTTTCACAAATTGCGTTATTAAACCCACTTTAGTATGCAGCGATGGTAAAATAATGTCCGTTGGATTAACTAGAGGAATATTTATACCAGTGGTCGGCGCTTCATGCCACAATTGTGGAAGATCAACTCACACGTATTCTTACGCTCTATCGTTTAGTCGTTGGCTAGAGAGCAACGAATCAACATCGTGTTTGGGCGTTGCGCTTTGTTTCTTGTATGCAAAAATGCTTTGCGAGAATTATTACATGGTTGAAAATGCTTTTGGTGACATGCAGTGCCTTTTGTGTTATAAGTCATTTAAGAAATAAAGAATATGCAATTCAAAGACATTTTGATTCTTTTCATAAGGAAACATTCTGATGAAGAAGAAATACAACGACTTTTTAATGAAAAAAGTTAATTTTTTTCCAAAGAATTAAAGGGTGGTTGCTAGAGGGATGCGATTAGAAGACATTTTTAATCATTTCATAATGATATGGAAAATTTTGATGAACATGACTTTCAATTTTTTTATTTAAATTTTAAATATTTGACGTGGGTGAATCCAAATGAATTTTGAATTTTTTTGTTTTAGTTTTACTTCAATATTTTCATAACTCAAAAAACTAAAAACTCCAGAAACCCAGTTTTTGAAGTTTTGAATTTACATATACTCCCAAGGGAAAAATTAATATATATTCAGCTTTATCATTTGTTTCCGTAAGTTTACTATGCGCGGATGAACATTTTTCGGGTGGATGTTTTTTCGGGCGAAAGTCAGGATAAGACTGATTTTGTTCTAGTGAG
>NW_016192210.1:0-3464 GCF_001687245.7 Rhagoletis zephyria | reverse complement strand
CGTCACGCCGTCTTGATTGCTGAATGCACATGCGTTATATATGTGTTACATGTATGTATGTGGCGCATGCTATTTGGTATGGGGATTTACATATTTACCACCAACTTGAGCCAATTACATCTTCAAATTAATCTAGTATATATGTACATATGCATGTGTGTACAACAACATGAACATTTGTACAAATTGCGTTTAAATTCCACTGAGTTGCGCTGGTATTTTTATTGTTTTGTTTTTAAACGTTTCAGTATATTTAATTTTAGTGGGTTTGGCATTTCTGTTTGTTTGTTTTGTAAATTTTCTTTTAAACTGGTTTACCGGCTTGATTTTAAGGGATTTTTTAAATCGATATATTAATTGCATATTTATCACTTCAAAGTCTGCTTGGAAACAAATGTTTCAAATATTTGCGTGGATACATGTGTATGTATGTATGTACATATGCGTCATGGCTGAGTGGAAGATCGACCTATTGCGGGAGTTTTCAGGGATAGGGCGTTTTCGAACTGGCTGCCGAGATATGTCCATCGTCTACCCAGCCATCGATATGGAAACGAAAGGGACAAAGTCAAGGCCTTCAATACACTGGAAACTGTGTTTAAATTTTTTATTTTAAATTCGTTTAAATGCAGTATGAGGCTTTAAAAACTAATTTTTAATTCATGGCCCTTACTGTTGAACCCTAAACAGATAAGCCTGGGGAATACAGCAGTTCTATGCATTTTTAGAGTCTCGAAAATGGTTGCTTGAAAAATTTAGAATTCGAATGATTAAGAACTTGGCAGGAACTTAGTGGTTTTCAAGGATTCCCTGGATGTTAAGAAGACGACGCTTAAATAAATGTAGGAAGATATTTTATGGCTGGAAGTTGGATCGAGTAGCTACACGTTCAAGATAAGGAAGTCGAAGAGGGTTTAATGGATATCCTTTTAAGAGGAATGTCATGAATCTCTATATTTCAGACGAGTTTATGACTGGAGATTGATGCTCTGGGGTTACCTAAGCGTCGAGGCAGGAAACTAGACAATTCCCTATACAATCTACTCAAAGCTCTTGTTCAAACTTTTTTAGTCTCCGGAACCGAACGGAACTGTAGAGGGCTTCTGTCCATATACACACAAGTTGCGTCAGGAGTTTTTTTTATTGCCACGCCCTGGAGAGGCTGATGGACCTGACCTGTACATAAGAAAAGGAACTCCGCGAGATCTTTTATTTAAATCACAACGTAAGGAAGGTCTTGATTCATAAAGTATTTGCAATAGGGGCCTTCCTTGATATCGAATGGGCTTTTAACCATATCCTGCCGGAGGGATAACTTAGACCAATACATGATCTCGGGGTTAAAACGAACTTCTTGAGGCTAATCTAAAATTTGCTCGTCGACAGAATTGCGGCTGAGTAGGGCAACGCCTGCTTGTAGCATTTAGCTCTAGATTTTGGTCCTAAATGATTTACTACAGGAGCTGCTGGAGCCCCGACGTAAGGCCTAGTAAGGCAGAACTGGTCTCACTTACAATAAAGTACAAACACAATGATTTCATCGATTGGAGGTTCTCGCTTACAGCTTTAAGTACTTGGTCCCTCTGATGGATAGGGGTCCGGGAAATAAAACACAGAGGAAAGAAGGTAGGAAGGCAGTAATTGACTTATACATAATTCAAGAGGGAAGCTATTGATTCTAAGGTATCATATTTAAGCCTATTGCGTTTTAAAAGGACCTCATTGGTATTAAAGTGATGAAGCTTGAATGTAAGCTTGTTAAATATTAGGGTCTCCTGAGCTTGACATTTTCCACTGTCCACACAGATTTTACGATGCTAATTGATAAAATTGAATTATCTTGGTTATGTATTTAATAAATACTTATGTATTTTAAACTGATGAATAATTCGCTGATGAATAAAGGATTTAATAAATTATTGCATTTGATATGAGATTGTTATGTTGTCCAAAACAAGTGGATAATTTCGATGGCAAGGTGTCAATGCATTGAGTTGGCTCTTCAATCGAACGACAAGCACTTGAATGCAGCCATAACTGCCATGCAACACCTATATACGATACAAAAATCTGCACAAACACACACATATATGTATATGCACACATGTGCCTGTACCTATTTTTTATACACCAGGTACCTGCAGGTGGATGGAGGCTTGTGCAGACAGATTTTACGTCCTTTGACAAATCGACACAATGGAAGGTGTATTGTACATATGTATGTACGTATATTTAGAGGTCAATATACACTATCACATATTCACACACAGATACACATGAACTCTTACAATAGCTATCGATTTTTGGGAAATTCATCAGCCACACTTATGTCGCTTCGATACTGGGTCAAGAGTCCTTAGTTGAGGGGGATTGGGCAGAAACACAGGATCGACGCGATGGAAGCATTTCAAATCGAACCACTCCAGTTTTGTAGCTGTCGCCGACAGTTGAGGGACATTCATATATAAACAAAGGTTATGAAAACACACAAACAAAACTTAAATTCAAGTAAGCCTGCAGGCATTTCAAATAACCTATTTGCGAGGAAAATTTAAGAAAATATAAAAATTTTATCACTTACCTGACGATTATTAAAATACATACATACATTTCTAATAATTTTTTCATTGAAGAAAGTTGTTAATTATTGCAAATTTTCTCATTCTGTTATAAAAATAATGGAAATAATATATCGATTTTATAAAACCAAGCCTTTTATTTGCTAATTAATTACAAAAAGTAACACATATATAAATTTAAAGCATTACAAGTGCAAAATATTAAAAGGAAGTAAATTTTGTATGAAGTGAAATTATCAAATTGATTCAAATAAATGCGAAGCTTAAATTTTTTGTTGTAAATTAGCGAGCAGCGACATTACGGTTAAAATAAATGCATCGGATGCCCTTGCCAATGTCGAGGCTGCGATGAAAAAGTGGGCTTGTTCCTCGAAAGAATTTAAGTATATATGTATGTACATGTTTGTGTTATGTCATTTTATATTGCGACGAATGACACATCCAGAAGCAACTCTTCAGCTGAAGTAGCGTACATATGTATATCGCTAACTAAAGGTGAAAAGGTGCCAAGTCCATTCTTTTTTCAAAATCTAGTTTTTGATACAGAATGGCAGGTAATACGAAACTGCATCGATTTTTCGTCTTTTCAGAACAATTTCAAAAAATGGACTTGGCACCTTTTCACTCTTAGGTGACGATATGTTTCTATACGACAGGCTATAGGTATGTCTTTGGCTAAAGGATCGGAATTTTTGCTAGCCGAAAGACATTCAAATGTAAGAAGGTCTCCGCTGACTAAAAGAAATGCCGAAAATTATGAATTATTCAACGGTAAGTTTTCGTTTGCATACTGAAAATTGTGTGTGAATGAGTTTTAACTATCAAAATCGCATACACTTCTCTTCCGAAAAACTCAAAACATTTTATTCGGAGTGTGCCCTTTTT
>NW_016192209.1:0-3465 GCF_001687245.7 Rhagoletis zephyria | reverse complement strand
AATCGATTTCAAGTTGTCTTTGTTGTAGTACACTATCAACATTTTTTTTTCACCTTTCGTATCACCGGTTCAATAAATAATTATATCTTAAATATGTACATGAATTTGCAATTAATATTTTCCAAAAACAATTGGCATACAGTTATTACCAGTATAGCTTTTTAAAAGAAATAATATCCACATATATTCTAATTTAACATCCACACTCTAACCCATAAGGCATGTAAATGTAGATATAAAGCCACTCGTGACAACACAAACATATGCACATTCACTCACTCACTCAAACATATGTACATGCTTACAAGTTAAATACACTTTAAACGTCATTTTAATAAGTAAAGTACTCATACCTACGACTGCATAGTTTGTGTGTAATCAAAACAATGATATTGCCAACAAAAACTAAAATAAGCACTGACAAGCTAGTTAGTGTGCGATAGAGCGTTGTGTGAGCTTATCTGTGATACGATAAAATACCAACAATGACTACCATGGTCCTACTTCAGTGCCCTACTCTCTGCCTTGTCATGTTGTTGGCGCACATGAACTTAATTGAGATTTATTGACTAATTAGAATGAATTAACATTGCAACAAGGACGACATCCATTGCTGTCTGCTTGCTTTTGGCCGTATCTACATATATTACATACATATCTACACTTTTCATTTATACATAGGTAGGTGTGCAGTTATAGTATGGACTTATACACATATAAATGCTTTATAAATATGCGTTGCATAGAATAGATAAATGGATGAGAATCTAATGTGCGTGTATGTGTTCGTGATTGGCTGAATTTAAGGATGTTTACAAACTTTATATTCACTGGTGTTTATGCTTGCTTGTATGTGATTACATATGCGTCAATCTATGTCAAATCGACCAATGGTTGGAATCGACCATTAGTGATTTGGATGCATTTTGCTCAGAAGTTTTCATTTATCATATATTAAAGTTCTACCAAAGAAAACAGATTAATTTTGTTTTCCAAAAGTATCCACAATTTTAAATTTCACAATTTCCGGGATCTAGCAATAATTATTTTCAGAATATTTCAAAAACTATTATAGCTATATAAATGATTGTGATCTCATTTTAAAGGTAATGTTTAGCAATATAAAGAGAAAAAATTGAAAAAATTTTAAAAATTATAAAATTTTAAAGTAAAAAAAACGTAAAAGCAAAAACAATTTTTTTTATACAATGCGTCCAACTGATCTTAAAAAATCCTGAAATTTTCAAGGCTTCTTTTTAAGATATGATCTTGTTTAGATAAAAATGTATATACTAAGTTTTAGCTTTTACGATTTTTAAGTTTTTGAAATTTTGTAATTTTTTTCAAATTTTTTTTTTTAAACAACCTTTAAGATGAGCCCAGAAATATTTTTGTAATAACCTGTTGTATAACCACAAAATAAATTTTAAATCCGGGGAACTGTGAATTGTTGAACTTTCGAAAATAAATTTTTTCTTTGGCAGAACTTCGTTACATGATATAAGAAAAGGTCTGGCCAAAATTCATCCTAATCAAAAGTTATGGATTCCAACCATTGGTGGATTTGACTTGGATGTTTAAATGGAATTCGATACTTGTATTTCGGATGCCACCTCCTACCCAAATTTTTAAAACGCAATTTTAAATTCTTAACTTGGTTGAAGCGGCAGCAAGTCCTATAGAAAAGGATATTTCTGCATAGATTCTATTGTCGTTTTGAAAAGTGAGTATGTCACGTAATTACTGCTGCCAAGCAAGATCTATTGCAATAAATCCCAAACAGAGGTTTATCATATAACAATTTTTCGATTAACGTATCATTAAGGAACCTAGTGAGGGCCTTTGGAAGAATTTTATACTTCCGCATATATCGATAACAAAATAAAAATATCGAAAACAAAAGCGACAAATATCGATAACAAATTCGACAAAAATATCGATAGCAAAATAAAAACCAATATCGATAAAAATTTCGATAACAAAATCAATAAAAATATCGATCACAAAACCGACAAAATATCGATTATTTTATCGATAAGTCTTGAGAATACCGAAAATCTCTTAAATACCAAAATAGTTCCCAGATTGAGTCTCTGTGTCTCTCTCTATATCCGTTCCTCTTTAATTACCTTTATTTTAATCTTTCTTCCCCTATTTTCATCTTTGCTTTTATCGGTACCCTCATCCTCCTCTTGTCTTTACTTTTATGTTTATCATTTTCTTCATCTACATATTCCCCTTAACCTTGGTCTTCATTTTTGCCTTTATCTTTACGCATCTGTGTTTGTTTTTTTTTACCTTTGCCTTTATCCTTTTCCTTATCAATGTACGTAGTCACCTTTATTTTCATTCTTGTATTGGTCTTTTTCTAAGTGTTATTCTTTAACCTTTTATTAGCAAATTTTTGTTAAAAAATCAACCGTAATTTTTAGACATTTTAGACTTGTACTTTGTTCAATCGGCTATAAAACTGCATACTCACAATCTTGATAGGAAATATTGCACAAAGTTTGAAACTTGGATTTGCGAATGAACTCAATTTTTATAAAAAATAAGCAAAACTAAATAACAAAAAGAATAGTTTGTTAAAACTTGTCAAAATGTGGTGCCGCTATAATTATTTCGACCGCTGTAAATATACCTAATAGTCAATAATGCTATGGCTACTATGGGTTCAAGCGCGCACTTCTTTAGTTTAATCTGGCAATTATTAAGCAGTGAATTTTTGACATTCAATCATTTGCCACGAAACAGCGAAAACAAACCCGGATAAGCAGCTAATCAATAAACAGCACTTCCTCCAATAGCCGAAAAAAAAAATTAAATACTAAGTGCCTTTCATATTTTGGATTTTCTAAATTAATCGCATACGTACATACATATTTATCGAATAATGGATATTAAATTTTAATTGAATATACAAAATACATACATATGTACATAGGTATGTATTTGAATAGATACGAGTTAGTCTTTGTTAGCTCAATTAAAATATTAATATGTTATGCGCAATTTAATTAGCATGCCTATGGCATTAAGCCATTTAGGGTCATTCCACTACTTCGGCAAGTTTCACGCATGATTTACTGATTTTATGATAATTTATTGCAATGAAATTATTTATTACTCATACGCCCCAGGTCACACCACTACTTAATTTCTGTTTCTATGCAAATAAACACCCACTTTTAGCATCCGCATATGTATGTATTTATGGTCATATGTATGCATGTGCACATGTATTTGTACAAATGAATGTTATTAGCAACATTGTATTGCTTAATTATTTTAATATTATTGGCAGCAACTGTACAACATTAAGTGGATTTTTGTGTATCGATTTGCTAAATAAACAAATAACGGCACTTAATGCATATGCAAATTTATTGGCATGTACAATGCTTGTAGTATGTATGTATCACCCCTATTGCGAGTGTCGACTGGCAGTAGAATAGAAATTTGTCG
>NW_016192208.1:0-3465 GCF_001687245.7 Rhagoletis zephyria | reverse complement strand
TCGTGTAAGGGATGGAATGGGATAAAGAGTAGTACTACGTACGTATGCCAAAATCTGAAAAATGTGTTTTTACATGACGAGTAATACGATACCGTATGTGACGATTCGAGCCCAGATCTTCCCTTTATTTGTACAAGTCACAAGAGAACTCAGCCATTTTTATTGGCTAGAGAGTATAGTAAAGTAGTATCCATTGCCAAGAATTATTCTTCTCTTGATCCTAGCTTGACGTTATTGGTGGAACTTATATATAATATATCTGCGGTCATAAGCAATAACCGTCTAGGTCGACTTAAGAAAGAATTGAGTTATATATGTATGCTATCGTACTCTGCCGCTATGCATCCATGTGTATGTGAAATCCCCATCTCGCCAGCTAGGCTATTTAAAAAGTTATAGACGAACATATTTTTTGTTGTTTCCCCATAAGGACAATATTACGATCCAAATGTTTAAAAAGCTTTTAATCGATTTCAGGATTTTCAACTTAGGCGGTTAATGCTTATTACCACAGATATATATAGGGTTATTCTTTTCTTTCCTTATTACTAAAAAATCTGTTTTTCCTTCTCCAATCTGTGGAAAAATGCAGGCTTTTGCCGCATTTTCACTAGGCATTGAAATGACCAAAAATTGATTTGATTTAAAAAATGCCGTTTTTTTTTTTTTAATAAACACAATCGTGGTACAAAGCTGAATAACAATATTAAAAATAAATTTAATGCATTTTTTTTTAAGTAATGGAACAATTATTTTTCAATGCCCAACTAGATATGTCATTACGATTTTTGCCACTTAATGCGTTAGGCGCTGGGTTCAACTATATATGTAAATTTCAACACCATAAGTGCATAATAGTAATAGTAAATTTACACTACCACTATATGGTTAGTGGTTTGACATTTTTGAATAAGCCTGTTGTAAGAAAATGGTTATAAATTTTCACAGATCGTAAAATTTCCTTAAATTTGTAATCTAGTGATAGTAAAGTAGTTCATTTTTTTTAAATAGACGACGACCACCTAGCATTAGGAACACATCTCCCAAACTCCGGATATATATGTAACAGTGCATAAGTGCTTCACTTCAAGGATTAATTTAAATCGACATCCGTTACAACACTGCGCCAAACAGCTGTTGTGCGACAATATCACAGCAGCTAGTACTTAAAATGCACCTTTTCGAAAGCGAAAGTTAGCGACTTTTGAGAACTTATCTTACATGTCACTCACAAGGTTAAGCTTAAAAAAAAAAAAAAACAAAGTAAACGATCCCTCTAGAAACACCAAAATTGAAATTTTGCGCCAATATACCTGCTTCTGTGTGCACTTAGGCAACGCTGGGAGATCAATTTACCGTCTCATGAACGCTCTAGTATAATGTTTACTTGTAAATTTCTTTTGAAAAATATGCCGCATAACTTCCTTAATAGAACGCTTTTTTTTTAGTAGCAATCGAGCTTTACCCATTTTAGCTAGAAATACAAAACGAGCTATTAACTAAAGAATTCCAAGAAGCTGACTGCGCGGAAAAATAATTAAATTCTTGACAAACGGCATAGTCGTGCTGCTCGCTGTCTTTGCAATCAGAGTATTGCCAACAGCAATTATACAGTAATGCTTTTCTCTTTCGTTTGCCTTTGCGCATTTTCAGATCAAATCGCGTTGCATGCTTATGAACATACATGTGTACATATGTATGTAAGTGGTGGCGGGTGAACGTGCAAAAGCAAGTCAAAGCAGTGAGTCGCATAATTTACTATTCATTCCATTAAAAAAAAGCAAAGAAAACGAGTGCAACACAAGAGTTATGCACACTCAGACATACATATGTATTCAGTGCACATGTGCTTAAAGTGAATTTTAATTAGAATGTCAAATAAGCGCACACATTCACACACGCATACGTACAAATTAAACACTAATACATACACATATACATAGTGCATAATAAACTCACAAGCAAACTTTATGAAAATTCAATTGAATTGAAAAATCTGAGTTCTCTGCGAACTGTGGCGGCAGAGCAAATGTGCAGAAATTGCGAAGGCGCTGGCGCTGGCGCTGGCGCTGACTGAGAAAAGCGGCATAAGCGTGCATGTAAAAATCTGAACTTATGCGCAGCACAGGATCGCCAAGAGATTTGGAAAAGAAATTTATGAAATGTGAACAAACATTTCCTTCCTTCCTTCCTTCCTTCCGCCCACCGGATCGTCCGTCCACACTTCCGTGTACTTGCAATCCCGCTGTTCCGCTTGAAGATTTTTTTTTTCTGTGTACTTGTTTTTTTCTAATTTTTTCGTTGTGTTATTCCCCCTGATTGCAAGTTGCAAGTGTGCCTAATGCAGCGTGCAAATATCCACAGAAGAACGCTCACACCCACAATCATATACATACATATGTAGAATGCAGGCAATGCCGCATAGAGTGAAATTTGGAAGATGTTTTTTAAATTTTTTGTGCATCGAATGCGACGAAGGGTGGTGCGGCCGTGAAGAGCGCCAGCGGTGTTGTGGCGCGCTCGCGTCAGGCGACACGTGTGGCACAACGCCGTTAACTCGTAGCGTATGTGTGTTTTACTGCCTCATTGCACAAGTCCCTTACATAAATGGAGGATATGTACGAAGAACACATACCCAACCAAGCATAGTTTGCACTCGCAGTTATTTTAACAGCTCAACACAAACCATTTTTGTTTTATTTTTTTTTGCAGAAAATTGAGTTTCTCTATTTTTTTTTTTTTATATGTTCATCTAAGTTAGACCTCAAACTTTTACTTGTTTGCTATTGCTGGTACATGTCATCATTTCGCCACGAAATTCTAGCGCCATCGGTGTTCGAACGGAAGAACAGTTTTTTTTTGCAACAACAATGAATGTGTTTTTCACTTTATGTACACATGCAACTTCTAAGCAAATATTGCCAATATTTTTTTCGCACAAAAATCCCATAGCACCAACCTTACCATTTGACTATAAACTCTGCATTGTCATGAGTTTCTAAACTTTCGCAGCTCATCTCACTGGCCTAAATGCTTTTCGCGGCACCTGAACTTCATTAAACCAAAAAAATAAGGAAAAATAAGAATTTGAACAATTTTAGCCTTAAATGTTTATTTAGGCGAAAGAGTACCGAAATTACTAATTTTTGAATTGGCACTCGAAGAAATCATAATTGTTTTTTTTTTTGTATAACTTTGGGAACCTTTAAAATACAATGTTCATATCAGAGGTAATGGAATTTGGCATAAAATACAACATATCTGTGGAGTTTGATGAGTTTACCATGAAATTCAAAAAAAATTGGCAGCATGCAGAAAATATCTGTCGCAGCTATTTTGTAATTTTTGAAATTTTACGATTTTTGTTTATTTTTAAGTGTTTCAAGATATTTCGAAATGTCAAAATTAAACGGTGAAAAAAAAATGAAAAAAATTACGCGGAAAATGAGAAACTAAAATTCCATT
>NW_016192207.1:0-3465 GCF_001687245.7 Rhagoletis zephyria | reverse complement strand
TTGCCCTTTATTACTCTTAATTTGAATAGGCTATAAAAGTGTATAGCAACATTTTTCTAAAAATTCTTATTAAACAATTTGAAAATTGTATGCAATTCTATTAAAATGTGTCGAATTTTCCTCATTTTTGTTTGAAAACTTGTCAAAATGTCCGCCCGTATTTGAATTTTCGCCACCGTATGTTTTAGCCCTCATATTTGAGTTTTGTGGTATGCTTCAGTATCACTGCGTTGAATATCATTGGCAGGACTTTGCAAGACTGTAGAGGAATATAAACTTCATTGCTGATACTTAAGAAATGCATTTCCCGTTTTTTCCATTGGTTTTCTTGCTATTTTCATCTGCATTGTAAATATTTTCTAAGTTAAATTTACAATTTCGAATATAAACCGCTGGTGTTGGTCGAAAAAATTATAGCTTTTTTGACGTAACATTGACTGTTTGCAAAAAAAAACGTGTGTGGCGGGGATGTGCCCCAGGAGCTCAGTAGCCAAGCTACGCCACTGATTTCGGTCAAAGTTTTGAAATTTTCGTGCTTTTTGATGATTATTCCAATATCTGGAAATATTCGAAATGATTTTTATTTATATAAACTTAACATAATACATACTTCATATTTTCGTTAAATATCGTCGAGAGCTCGTACAAAGACCCATTATCGCATTCAGACACTTTGAAAATGGCAATATTCTACATAACTTTACTAATCACCAAGCAAACAGCGTTGTATTTTGTTGTGCACTTACAATGGGGGAGTTCCCGATTTGTAGCATTTTAAATGTAATCCTACAAATCGTGAACTCCCCTTGGAATTTAACTTCCAACTTATGATGCAATTGGAAACAATATATAATAAACAATAACAATGCAAATGCATACTTATGTATTATTTAAGCATATACAATAGCATAAACTTATACATACAGGCGTTTGACTGTATGTTTGTACTAAAAATAAATAATACATAATTATTTACAAGTACATACATAGTATGCAGGTACGTTATAAAAAACTTATTTTTAGTAGCAACGAAATAAACAGCAAATCAACTACTTGCGAAACTAATAATTTCACTACGCTGGCAAATAGGTATTTTCTTACAAATATGCTGGCAGATATTTATGCGGACATAGTAGTATTCGTGTTCAAGCAATGTCATGTTTGCCGCGAAAAAAATGCCTCACTTCTTCCTTTTTCTTAGTAGCGTAGTCAGTACAAAATGTTAAACAAAACTACTACTAAATTGCTATACTTAATTATATTATATTTGCTACTACTACTACCACTACTATCAGCCTAAGATTTGTATGGGTTAATAATTAATTAGTTATTAGTAATTACTACTACTTGTATACAAACATACTTACATATACATAAATATTTTAGTGTAGCAGCGACGTTAAAGATCTTAGATTTAGTGCGTATTTTGTAATGTATTATATATTTGTAGGGAATACGCATAGTTTTTCTCAGTGTAGTTAGTTACTAAATACTACCACATATTTGTATTATAGATATCTAACACTACTTCTTTCACTTTTTTCTGTTAAAATATTTCTTATTTCTATTGATATGTATACATTAAATATTTATTTATAAAATATTAAAAACTAGCATTTATGAAGAATGAAAACACAATAAATACATTCAAGAAATGAAAATGGAAAATAAAATTTATAATAATAATGAATTATAGAAAAATCGGTTGTTTTACTGCATAATATAATAAGAAGAATTTAGCGCTTACACTTTTGATAAGTGCTCGGCCGAGCTTCTTCTTCAATTTGTGATGTGCGACTTACAATTTAACGAGGCCTCCGAGCTTCAAATGGTTTTATGAGATGCCATTTTTAAGGCAGAAATATACTCTGAGGTTTGCCAGTGCCTACCGAGGGGCGACCGCTGTTAAAAAAAAAAAAAAGTTTTCTAATTTAGATGTTGAGGGTTAAAGTTTTCGTATTTTGTTTGAAAATTGAAATTGAATTTTGTCCTCAGTCGAATTGACGAGCAATTTTTCTGTAAAATATTTAAACCCTGTAGCTTTTAACGTAACTGGTCTTTTAGACCCTTTTTTTAAAAGAGCTTATTGTTATACAATTAAAAATGACAGATAGTTTATGCTCAGTCCGTTATCGGACCTTTCTCTTTGGATGCTGGATTTTCCGACAGTCGCGCCAAATATCCTTTCCTTGCTCACCTTGGTATTAAAATCTCCAAGCACGATTTTGTTAGCTCTCGTTGTTAATAAAACGCGGTGATTTTTGGCAACTTTTTTTAACGCATTTTCTTCCTTGCAGAGTAAATTCGACAATTTTTTGTATGGAAGAAAGGCGCAATACAGTAAAAAAAAGTTATCAAAAATCAATGCGATTTTTTATCAATTTAAAACTTGCAATAGAATTTAATGCGCTATAAAACTTCATAATTAAAAATATTCTGATTCAAACCAAAGAAACAATTTTTTTCATTAAAACTAGATATTTATTCAAGAAATCTATTGGTCAAAATTCAATGAGTAGATCTCTACCACCACCAGCAGGGTTTTACACGGCAATATTGCCAGCTCAAACACAAGATAAAATCCTCGCTCACAGCAGCAAAATCGAGAGCCTCGTATTATATTAGGTTGCGGCCTTCATCAGTTAAATTGTGCCACCCAATATTGTTTAAA
Organism: Rhagoletis zephyria; assembly: GCF_001687245.7. Lineage (NCBI taxonomy): Eukaryota > Metazoa > Arthropoda > Insecta > Diptera > Tephritidae > Rhagoletis > Rhagoletis zephyria. The sequence goes on along the minus strand of NW_016192207.1, from coordinate 794 downwards.
TATGAAAAGAGTCTTCGGAGCTTTCAACAGCTCCAGTGAGTGTTATGAAACTGAGGATAAGAATAGAATACCATTACTATAAAGTATGATTTTCTCCTAACTATGATCGACGGGAAAGTTTTAAACCAAATAACGAATACGGCATCTAAAATGAAATGAACAATTTGTAAAAATAATCTATAAGTTTTTCAATATCTTGATGAGTCCCGAGCATAATTATAGCACCGAAATATTTTCTGATTTATTACATTAATGCATTATTATTAATTTTTGACATACCATGGGATAATACATGTAATTAGCTACCAAACGCTTAAAAAAGAGAAAGCTGCAACGTCAATCATGAAGTCGTTAGGACAGAAAATCTAAACCAATTTGATTCAAACAAAGGGTGTTAAGCACATTTTTTTGTTGCGCTCTCAGTGAGACAGAGTGGGAAAACAACGTATAAGATTACCAACAAAATGTATCCGGACACGACCTTTTCTTATTTAGTCAGAACAGGATGATCAATTTTGGTCTGTTCTGAGAAACGCACAATGAAAGTATACTCCGTTTCAGTTGAATAGATACACGTCTTTTCCTCAAGATCTGAGCTTATATCTGGACTTGTGGTCATCGGAGAAGCTTCTCATTTTGAAGAATGATGAATTTCGAAGAAATGTGGTGAAAACAAAGAAAACACTTTGATTACTTTGGATTTTATTCCACTTTTTATCAAACTACATATCGACGTTTAAAGTAAAAAACCGCGCATCGTCATTCTGCAAAACCGCGTAACTGACATTGGCTGC
>NW_016192206.1:0-3465 GCF_001687245.7 Rhagoletis zephyria | reverse complement strand
TTTTGCGTCCTCTAATTTAGCTCATTTCTCATTTCTCCACTCATTTTCAGCTTCATTCTCGCTAATCACTACAATCTGGGCGCAGTATTTGGTGCAGGCAGAGAGTGCGCAAATTGGTAAATGGAGGAGCTTTGGAGGAAGAAAGAAAGCGAACTGCAGCTTAAAGACTGAGTAGCAGGGCAGAATCTTCTAGAATACAGAATCCCATTGCAATCGCTCACTGCTGTACTGGTTGTGCACTTGTCCTGCAGTAGTCGTTGTAGCAGTCACCAATAGAAGGGTTTAATCGGCCTCTATTTGAGCTCATTCACAGCGGCTTGTCACACCACAGACAAACAGACAGACAGACCCGGCGTAGAATGTCTGCAGTTGGACACAATGCAAATAAAAATGGCACAAAGCTAGCGGCAGAAATTGTGAACTGCAGAGTGTAGTGCAGTGTTTGGCCACGCAGAGGGTGGACAAATTTTGAGTTTGCTTTCCAGCCAGCAGACGGATAACGAGACGAAAAGGGAACGTCGTTTCATAGCCTTAACATTGTATCAGTGGAGCAGAGAAAGAGTGAGAGTAAGAGTGAACGAAGCAGTGAGAAGCACAGGCCGAATCCATTAAAATTAATAACCAAGCGAGCAAGCAAACCAGAACTAAATAGCCAGCAAATGGTCAGATTTATTTGCCTTGACCACTGTACACACAGACAGAGAAACTGTTCCAGGCCGTCGTCCACCAGCCTGGACCAGCTTTTCAACTGGCGAGCTCCAGCAATGAGGACCCCTTTGCACTGGCAACAGCAGCAGAAACAGCAACGGGCGACAAAAGAAGAAAAAGAGAGGGAGTGGGGATTTGGGCTAGGGCAAAACGGAAGGGTGCTAAATCATCTAGAAACAGATTACCGACATATTACATGCCTGACTGGGGACAATTTAAAACTGTGACAAATCAGTTTGCCAGCAGCCGATTGACGCAGCACAGTTGGATCACAGTGAATGCTGGTCCTGGTCGACTGAAAAGATGAAAGGGAAAGAAGGGAAGAAGGCTGACCGGAGACAAGGCCTGTGAGTGATGGCATGCAGACGGTGACGGCTCACACTGCTGCCAACCTGACTGCAGGCTATTCTAATCAACTTTTGCCAACTGGCCACGACACACATTTCCACTCAGTTTGTTATGGGCCACAATGCTACAAATAAATAAGCGAGTTAAATATTGTAGACGTTTTCTGGTTTTCAGCTCAAGGCTCTGAAGAAGTTCAGGGCTTTAGAGAAAACTCCGTTGACTCCGGTGGTGCAGTTGCATTGCACTAAACGACTGGTCATTGCTCCTCATAAAGCTGTAAATATATTCTCCTTGCCTTTTTCATCTCTTTGTTTTTCTATTAGCAATGTAATACTTGTAATTGTATTACTACCCAATGAACGAGACCCTGGTGTGTTAGCAAAAAAACGGTCTTATGTCAGTTGCATTTAAAAATACCATAAAATAAAAAGACCCTAAAGAACATAAAAAGGATCATATGCAAAATTAGCAAGCCAAAATGCACTAAATTTGGCAAAGTACAAGCGCACATTGAGTACATTGCCAAACCGATTAACAAAAGCAATATCAGAGAGATAGAGTGAGCCAAGGTTAAGGCAATTTTAAACGGAGCAAGAGAATTGTTTGACACTCCGTTTGTGAACTACAAAATATATCACCCACTAATTACGGCAAGGCACTGAGCAAGACACTGTGCCTGTAGACACTGTGGCTACTGTAAGTGGGTGAACAGGCAAATGAAGCGGACCGAAGAAACACAGACACACTGTGTGAGGACATTTGTAGTTACCCTGGTAGTTACTGGTTTTACTGGAGCGAACCTAGAGGCCAAGCATATTGCNAGCGGACCGAAGAAACACAGACACACTGTGTGAGGACATTTGTAGTTACCCTGGTAGTTACTGGTTTTACTGGAGCGAACCTAGAGGCCAAGCATATTGCAACTTCACTTGAGGCAGCATCTACTGCTGCAGCCGCCTCTGCCGCCGCCGTCGTCATGCCGTGCAAGTGCATCCATCAATGAGGGCTACTAGGGCACTGTGCGACGGCATGACTTCTAATGGCTGCCGCTCAAAAAGGCTTAGCCTCTTCTGATGTTGCCAGTGTGGAAGACACACTTTGTCGCTGCTGAAAGTGATGCCGGGCTGGAAGGAGGCAGGCAGGCAGGCAGGCTCTGTCAGCAGGCTTTAGCCAATTGTTAATTAAGATAAATGAGAGCAGTTTGCTATGTATCCGTGCAGTGCACTGCCCTCTCCGACTTCAAGACTGGTGCAGCTCTGCTCACTGTATACGCCACGCCGACATCACAGTGAATTGCCTGTCTATTAGAAATAATAACAAATAATAAAATCAGCCACTAAGTCATTGTGCTTGACCGTACCACCAATACCACCACCACCACAATTTCTCCACATTGCCTTGCTGCTGTCCAATTGGCGTGTCCTGGCTGATGAAACAAGCTCATGCCTCTTTCTGAGAACTGTCTTGAAGTTAAGCTAAAACAGGCAACAAAAACATTGTTCAACACAGTACAGTACAGTTCAATCCAGTGATGATATTAGAATATTCGTTTCCTTCTCCTTGGGCGGCAAGTGTGATTCGCTAATCTGTTCTGCTGCTCCCTTTTTGCCGTCAGCACTGTGGCCTGTTGTTGTGTGTGGCACTGTGAGAGATCACTTTCTCTGCGGTGGGAGAACTACTAGGCGCTCGCGCCGGAGGAGAGAGAGAGGAGTCATCAGAAGACACGATAATGGTCATGAGATGAGAGAACTTTCCGACGACGAGATTCGGATTAGATAAGTCACAAATGGAATCGTATTTAAATAATAATGCAGCCGCGCGCGCAGTAATGAGCAGAGCCCGTCTCAAATGGCTAGAATGAGCAAACAAATGAGCAGAGGGAGAGAAAAGGAGACGAGGCACGAAAACAGCATCAAAGCAGACACTGAAACAAATGCTCGTTTGCTTCAATTCGATGGTGTCTGGATGTGCTGCTGTTACACTGCTCTCTTGCCCAGCAACCAGCAATCGCTACTTCCAGAGCGGCAACTCCAAGAATCGAGCTGCTGCCTACTGTTAGCGATGATGATGCTGCTGCTGCTGCTGGTTCTGGTGGCCACTGGAAACCAGTTTACAGTGGCACAAAATGGCGTCTTGGTCCAATTGGATCGGAACATGGATGAGAATGGCACTGAGGGAAAGAGAGAATGGGCAAACAAGCCATGCCGGCAAGAGATGAAGAGAAGAAAAAAGCGAAAGGCGAGTGGATGGGAAGGAGGCGAGCAGGCAAACATCAAGACCGGATCCATAAAGCCATTACCGAAGGGAGAAAATGACTAAAAGCAGTGGCAAACAGTAGTAGCCGGACGACTGACTGACGCCACTTCTTCGGCTGACGAAATGTCTCTCTGTTTCTTCTTTTTTCTTCTC